>NC_135810.1:116423999-116663999 GCF_964213995.1 Mustelus asterias
ACTCACCTGTCTTCTCACTGGTTTCCAACGTGGTCTGGACTGCGACTATTCTCCGGCTCTGGGAGATGCGCATGCATTCCCGGTCGCGTGCACAAATCCTGGAAAAAGGCCGATGACACGATTCTCCCAACTGGACCCTCCAGGAAAGTTGCGGGTCACGATGGGAGAATCGGACCCTCTGTTCATGCAGTGAGCTATGTCCCAGAGTGCATTGGCTGAAACGGTGGTGGAAAGAGGTTCAATGATAACGTTTCAAATATATGTCCAGCTGCCTTTTGCGATGCAAGTGTGCAAATGGTATAGGTCACCCTATTATAGAAAGGATGTTATTAAACTAGAAAGAGTGCAGAAAAGATTTACTAGATGCTACCGGGACTTGATGGTTTGAGTTATAAGGAGAGGCTGGATAGACTGGGACTTTTTTCTCTGGAGTGTAAGAGGCTTAGGGATGATCTTATAGAGGTCTATAAAATAGTGAGGGGCATAGATCAACTGGATAGTCAATATCTTTTCCCAAAGATAGGGGAGTCTAAAACTAGAGGGCATAGGTTTAAGTCGAGAGGGGAGAGATTTTTCACTCAGAGGGTGGTGAGTGTCTGGTACAAGATGCCCAAGACAGTGGTAGAGTTGGGTACAATTTTGTCTTTTATAAAGCAATTAGACAGTTACTTGGGTAAGATGGGTATAGAAGGATATGGGCCAATCACTGGCAATTGGTACTAGCTTAGTGGTAAAAAAGCTGGGCAGCATGGATAAGTTGGGTCGAAGGGCCTGTTTCCATGCTGGAAACCTCTATGAATATATGTATTTTTTTAATGTTTCGGGGCATGTTTAAAGTTCAGCTTTTTTTATTACAGGTGGTCAGTATGTTTGGAGGGAATGCAGCTCAGGCTCTGAGGGAGAGCAAAATAATTACTCACTTCAACCTTGCGAGTGGTTATGCTAAGTATAGTTCATGGACTTTTGTTACCTGAAGTTCCCTTGAGATTTCAGATTAGAGTGATTAACGAGGCCATGTAATTATGTGGTTTATGTGCAGTCCTGGATCTATAGTCGAGGAAGAAATAGGCTTTGGCAGAAAGGAATTGGAGTTTAAATGTTGTTTTTGAAGAAAGAAGAATTTTGCAGACTTCTGAAAGCTCTATATCTCTCTGAAAAGTCCAGGGATGTTTACACTTATTATAGTAAGTATATCAGTGACTGCTAATTATATTTATTGTTGTTATTAAGTCTGTAAGAAGAATGTTGCTTATTTGGAACTGAAACAGGAATATGTTAGAAATTAGAGTTGTTTCTTTTCGTGTTTAATTATTGTTCGATTGTTAAGTGTTGAGCTGCTTCATTTTGGTAAAGTTATATCAAACTGTGTTATGAATAAAACTTGTTGTGATAAAAGATCCCGAATTTGTCAGTAAAATTACTCCTGGAGTGAAGCACCCTTTTCTCACATTTAGGACAAGATAGAAAAACTGTTGGGGTCAAGTCTGACTTCATAATATACCTTGGGGTTCTGGTCCAGGACCCAAACACCTTTACAAAAAAACCCAATATCCTCAAAGAAGATTAATTTGCATGATTATGGAGAAATAAAAACAGAAAATATTGGAACAATCCAGCAGGCCTGACAGCATCTATGGAGAGAGAAGCAGAGATAACATTTCGAGTTGGTATGACTTCTTCAGAGCAATTTGGACTCAAACTGTTGGGGGCGATCTTGAGCCCACGCTGGCCTTTGCAGGAAAACCTCCACATCATTTATTTGTGGTGGGAGGGGGAGAGCAGATATGAGAGCTGGGGGTGGGGGTTATGGGGGGGTGGGGGGTGCGGGGTGCATCCCTGAGACGTCCGTGCTTGGCTGCGGGGGAGGTCATAGTTTGGTCTGATCGGGAAGCCCTTTAAACATAGCACCTCGATATCAGTGTAGCCAGGCTCTGCAGGTGTGTCGAAGCCCACCTCACCCCACTTAAAAGTGTAAATCATGTCTACCTGGGCAGCACGGTGGCACAGTTGTTAGCACTGCAGCCTCACAGTGCCAGGGACCCAGGTTCAATTCCAGCGTCTGCCTGTGTGTGGAGTTTGCACATTTCTCCCCGTGTCTAGTTCTAACAGGACTAGACAGGGTAGATGCAGGGAAGATATTCCCGAGGGTGGGGGAGTCCAGAACCAGGGGTCACAGTCTGAGGATTCGGGGTAGACCATTTAGGACAGAGATGAGGAGACATTTCTTCATCCAAAATCTGGTGAACTTGTGGAATTCATTACCACAGGAAGCAGTTGATGCCAAAACATTGAACGTATTCATGAGGCGGCTGGATATAGCACTTGGGGTGAATGGGATCAAAGGTTATGGGGAAAAAGCAGGATTTGGCTATTGAGTTGGATGTTCAGCCATTATCATAATGAACGGCGGAGCAGGTTTGAAGGGCCGAATGGCCTCCTCCTGCTCCTATCTTCTATGTTTCTCTATGTCTGCGTGGGTCTACTCAGGTGCTTCAGTTTTCTCCCACACTCCAAAGATGTGCATGTTAGAGGCTTAAATGGCCTTTCTCATGGGTTATGGGGATAGGTTCTGGGTGGGATTGTTGTTGGTATAGGCTCTATGGGCCAAATGGCTTCCTTTTGCACTGTAGAGATTCTATGATTTGATGATTCTACCTGTTTTTTGTGACAGGTTGTGGTAAGATCTGGAGGGAACCACATTGTTCTTCTCACCGGAACCAGCACCCTGCCATTTTTGGGTAAGGTTCCCCCGTTAACTCTATTTCTCTCTCCATTGACTCTGTCATTCTCCAGCATCTTGACTGTTCTAAGTTGTTCCTTGCTTCAAACAATGGCCGGAATTCTCTGGTCTCGCTGGCCCCACCACCGCTGCCAGTAAGAAGTAGCCAAAACTCCATTCACTGCAGCGGGACTGGAGAATCCCAGCCGCAGGTGAGTTCAGAGAACTCTGGCCAATGTTTAGGACTAAACTGGACAACTCTTTCAAAGAATCAACACCAGTATGATGGGTTGAATGGCTTGCTTCTGTTTTGTAAATGGGTGGGTTTAGGTGGACTAGAACGTAAAATTTTAAGATGGTCATGTTGTCCAAACCAGTGTGTTTTAACCTCCGTAGCGAATAAAGACACAAAGTCGACTTTAAATACTTAAACACAATTTCCTTTATTCTGTAGCTGCTTAGACAACAGTAAATACTTGCAATGCATAAACCAAATACTCACTGTCTGCTACTTCACTTAACTTAAGGTTGATTCCCACTTGCGGCGAGTGAGTTGTTGCCACATGAAATCAGCCCTTTGTTCATTTCTTCCAGATATTTTCTCTCCTTGATCCCCGGGTTCTTAACACTGCCTTTCTGAACAAGCTCTTTGCGTTAGCAGAGTTAAACACCAAAAGTTCCTTGGTAAACAGTGTGGTGAACCATAGATGGTTATCACTATGGGTACTTGTACATATGTTACTCTGCTTGCTGTTGGGGTTAGGGTTGGGGTGTTCTACCTGTTGGTATTGTGCTATGGTACACTCCGGTTGACTCTGCCTTCCTATAGGGGTATAAAGGTCACTGCACTTCCTAGTGACCCTTTAGTCTAGGATTGTATGGTTAATCATAAAAACCCTACAGTGCAGAAGGAGGCCATTCGGCCCATCGAGTCTGCCCCAACCACAATCCCACCCAGGCCCTACCCCCATATCCCTACATATTTTACCCGCTAATCCCTCGAATCTACGCATCCCAGGACACTAAGGGGCAATTTTAGCATGGCCAATCAACCTAATCTGCACATCTTTGGACTGTGGGAGGAAACCGGAGCACCCGGAGGAAACCCACAGCAGACACAAGGAGAATGTGCAAACTCCACACAGACAGTGACCCAAGCCGGGAATCGAACCCAGGTCCCTGGAGCTGTGAAGCAGCAGTGCTAACCACTGAGCTACCGTGCCAAAAAAACCCAGTATGCTCTATTCTTTTTGCTAATAAAAGCCTTTATTTCCCGAGTACGATCGAGCATCTCGAGTGAATTAATCGCGCATCAAACAGCCAATGAATTGATCAGAAAACCCCAATTGCATCGTTCGATTAGGCCAGTCAAATACAGTCAGAGTTGTGGTATCGGTCGCTCCAGACCTCATCATGTCTAAACCCCTTAAGTGCATATTGTTTACATTCCAATGCCCAGATAAGGAACAGTCCAAACGTCTGTAAAGAACTTTCCCCTGCCAAGGACAAGCTGTTACATCTGACACCTTGTGTCTTCTGACAAGTTCCAGGCCACTGCCAGCAAGAAATCCCTGATGTGGAGATGCCGGCGTTGGACAGGGGTAAGCACAGTAAGAAGTCTCACAACACCAGGTTAAAGTCCAACAAGTTTATTTGGCAGCACAAGCTTTCGGAGCGCTGCCCCTTCATCAGGTGAGTGGGAGTTGTGTTCACAAACAGGACATATATAGACACAAACTCAATTTACAAGATAATGATTGGAATGCGAGTCTTTACAGGTAATCAAGTCTTAAAGGTACAGACAATGTGAGTGGAGAGAGGGCCAAGCACAAGTTAAAGAGATGTGTATTGTCTCCAGCCAGGACAGTTAGTGAGATTTTGCAAGTCCAGGCAAGTTGTGGGGGTTACAGACAGTGTGACATGAACCCAAGATCCCGGTTGAGGCCGTCCTCATGTGTGTGGAACTTGGCTAACAGTTTCTGTTCAGCGATTCTGCTTTGTCGTGTGTCGTGAAGGCCGCCTTGGAGAACGCTTACTCAAAGATCAGAGGCTGAATGCCCCTGACTGCTGAAGTGTTCCCCGACTGGAATGGAACACTCCTGCCTGGTGATTGTCGAGCGGTGTTCATTCATCCATTGTTGTAGCGTCTGCATGGTTTCCCCAATGTACCATGCCTCGGGACATCCTTTCCTGCAGCGTATCAGGTAGACAAAGTTGGCCGAGTCGCAAGAGTATGTACCATGTACCTGGTGGATGGTGTTCTCACGTGAGATGATGGCATCCGTGTCGATGATCCGGCATGTCTTGCAGAGGTTGCTGTGGCAGGGTTGTGTGATGTCGTGGTCACTGTTCTCCTGAAGGCTGGGTAGTTTGCTGCGGGCAATCATCTGTTTGAGGTTGTGCGGTTGCTTGAAGGCAAGAGATGGGGGTGTGGGGATGGCCTTGGCGAGATGTTCGTCTTCATCGATGACATGTTGAAGGCTCCGGAGGAGATGCCGTAGCTTCTCCGCTCCGGGGAAGTACTGGACGACGAAGGGTACTCTGTCCACCGTGTCCCGTGTTTGTCTTCTGAGGAGAAGAAATCCCAGCATAGTGAAAAAACAACTTTAACCAAAAAATCAGGTTTGCTTGATTGAAGATCTTTCAGCATATTAAAAGGTAAATCTTTGCCGATCATTCAGCCACAGTCATCTCAGCCACATGAAGTTTCATCTGAGGTGGGACAAGAGGATGACCAAGAAGGCACGTTGGTCATTGAAATGAAGCTGTCCATCTCAGATTTCATCGTTCTAAAAGGCAGCACGGTGACACAGTGGTTAGTGCTGCTGCCTCATAGCGTGGATGTGATGATGTGGAGATGCTGGCGTTGGACTGGGGTAAACACAGTAAGAAGTTTAACAACACCAGGTTAAAGTCCAACAGGTTTATTTGGTAGCAAAAGCCACACAAGCTTTCGGAGCTGCAAGCCCCTTCTTCAGGTGAGTGGGAATTCTGTTCACAAACAGAGCATATAAAGACACAGACTCAATTTACACGAATAATGGTTGGAATGCGAATACTTACAACTAATCAAGTCTTTAAGAAACAAAACAATGTGAGTGGAGAGAGCATCAAGACAGGCTAAAAAGATGTGTATTGTCTCCAGACAAGACAGCCAGTGAAACTCTGTGGGGGTTACAAATAGTGTGACATGAACCCAATATCCCGGTTGAGGCCGTCCTCGTGTGTGCGGAACTTGGCTATCAGCGCCAGGGACCCGGGTTCAATCCCAGCCTTGGGTCACTGTCTGTGTGGAGTTTGTACATTCTCCCCATGTCTGCGTGGGTTTCCTCCGGATGCTCCAGTTTCCTCCCACAGTCTAAAGATGTGTGGGTCAGGTGCGAAATTGCTCTTTAGTGTCAGTGAGATTAGTATGATAAATACAAGGAGTTTAGGAATAGGGCCTGGGTGGAATTGTTGTTGCTACAGACTCGATGGTCCAAATGGCCTCCTTCAAAACTGGAGGGATTCTATGATCCTATTCTAGGAGTTACGCTGGTCGGTCAAATATTCCAGTCCCTGAGAATCTAGTGAAAAGGAAGTGACAGTTCTAAATGCTTTCACAGCACTGCTTGTGGGCCTAGAGGCAAAGATGCACTTCCACATGCCCTGGCTCCATCAAGCATACCTACTTACTTGCCAATGTTGCCAACTTTCCCTTCAGGATCACTGGCCCCACCCCTGAATTTTAGATTGGGAACCCCATCCCCCGGCCCTACAACCAAACCATGCTGTCACTCACCCAACTGCCTCCTCCCCCTGGCCTCAAACCCCTTTCAGGGCTTTCCCTTCCAGGCCTGTCAATCATATTGGTTACTGGGTGGGAAGGTTGGGCGGGGGGGGGGGGGAGCGGGGACGCACACTAAATCTATGCTGTTGATTCCCAACTTTTTGTGCGAATATCATTCCACAACCCAGAGATTTCCCAATCACAACGCTTCCCCCCCCCCCCCCCCACACTCAAGAAAACCCATCTCGGACAAGATCAGGGGCCGATGATTCCCACTTTCTAAAGTGCGTTGGATATACACTTAGAAAGGACAATCTGCAGGGTTTTGAGGGAAGAGTTGGGATGCAGAACCAATCAGGTAGCTCTTTCAATGAGCTCACGCAGGCATGTTGGACCAAATGACACCCCTGTGATCGGAGATTATCGGGGCTTTGAGAACAAATTCACCTCACAAAGTTATAAACGCGCATCGAATCATTCAATTCACCACACCACTTAGAAATAACAAACCGACCGTGCTTGCCTCTTTGCTTGCAGTTCGTAACACCTTCTCAGAACTCTGATTGATGTGCAAGGACACGGCATATCATTCACCAACCCCTGCTTTAATATTTAACCTGGTGAATAGTTTCTGATTGAGAACGTGTCTGGATCTGATCAAAGGTGTCAGCTGCGAATAAATGCGATGTTAAAATAAAAACCCATCTGCACTAATTTCCTTATCATTTTGCCACAGATGGGTGACTGAAGATGGCTGACCCGATATTAGTCTGACGATGGTGTCTGCCTACCTATCGCACTCTCGCACTCTGAGGCTCAGTCTACTCTGTGCTCTGAGTAGCTTCTTGCAGTCATGGCGCTTGTTTGATGCACGCAGGGGGTCCTTGCTCTTTCTTGCTCCTCATTGTAATCCACAAGTATGATTGCTAACAATATCGCAAACCATGCTAATCGCTGGTAAAATCGAGCCTCGCTACCAGCAACTTCAGAGAATCACAGAATCCCTACACTGCAGAAGGAGGCCATTCGGCCCATCAAAACTGCACCGACCTTCCGACAGAGGGCAGAATTTTACCCTCCCAACTTCCGCAGGAATTGTAACGGGCGGGACACGGACCATGCAAAGGTCCGTTTACCTCGGGTGGGATTTTCCTGTCTTGGGGAAAGGGCAGCCGGAAAACTCCGCCCAGAGTGTCTGAGCCAGGCCCTCTTCCCAACCCTATCCCCATAGCCACGCACATTCACCATGGCTAATCCCACTAATACACACATCTTTGGACACTAAGGGGCAATTTAGCATGGTCAATCCACCTAACCTGCATACCTTGGGACACTAAGGGGCAATTTAGCATGGCCAGCCAACCTAACCTGCACAACTTTGGACACTAAGGGGCAATTTAGCAAGGTCAATCCACCTAACCTACACACTTGGGACACTAAGGGGCAATTTAGCATGACCAATGCACTTAACCAGCACATCTTTGGACTGTGGGAGGAAACCGGAGCACCCGGAGGAAACGCATGCAGACATGGGGAAAACGTGCAAACAGTCACCAAAGGCCAGAATTGAACTCGGGTCCTTGGCACTGTGAGCCAGCAGTGCCAACCACTGTGCCACCGTGCCACCCACCGTGCTGCCCAACTTATATGAAATTAATAATCATTGATTACCCCGGACGCACAAAAGATAAACATTGGTTCCATTTTCATTAACTCGTCACAAAACTGTTGATTATAAGGTATTGTTCGGAGTCTTAAGCTTAACTTGCTCTAAACTCTGAACCTCCTTCTATCAAAAGCACTTTGTTTTTAGCCCATTTGCATCAACAGCAATGTTGATGTCCTTAAAGTATTGACAAGATTCTACTTGAGGGGGCACCGTATCTGAAGCTTTTGACAAAGTGTTTCATTAGAGACTGATAGCTGAAGTTAAGGTTCATGGAATTGAGGGCAGCCATTGATTGAAATTAGCTGAAAAGCATGAAACAGAGGGCTGGAAAATTTGACCGAGCCAGTTTGCAAGCAAGGGGATCTTAATCAACGTTTACCCAGTTGAGGTGACATCGGCAGGGCACAAACTTGGTGCAGATTGTGCCATGCAGACCAGCGCTGCTGACTGGCAGTGTGATCAGCAAAGGGGCCCAGGTGCATGCACGGCGAACATGAGTCAAGAATAGCTGGCACTCCTCAAAGCCGGTCTGCACCTCTTAAAGGGGAGGTGCCACTTTGGCTGCTGCAGGCATTGGAACTACATGAAAAAAATGCTTCTCACAAAGAATCAGGAATACCAAAGAAGCAGCAAGCGAAAGAGAGGCTCCCGGGTGTTAGAGGTCTTGGTCCAGGAGGTGGATAGGATTGGAGATGTAGAGGGAGAATTTCCTGCCCTTCCCGCCAGTGGGATTTTCCAGTCTGGCCAAAGGTGACCCCACCGACTGACCCCCCCCAGCGGGTTTTCCCTGCTGGCAGGACAGGCGAACCATGTAAAATGACACAGACACCGGTGGGATCGGAAGATCTCACTGGCGGCCAATAGTGAGCCACCTCCGTTCCCGGAAAACAGGCCGCAGGGTGGGGAGGAGGATGGGGGTGGGTGGAGGCTGGAAAATCCCATCCGTAATGTTTCTGTGGGAGGCAGAAGGCCTCCATGAAGGACCAGATAACCATAGGTGCCAAGGCAGGGAGGCTGGCCCCGATAATCTGGTTGCAGTGGTGCAAAGAAATTTAATGGAAACACGAGTGGATGAGGTAAGCGAATCTGCCTTCAAATGTCACTGCTACCATGGAGCTATAGAAAAGTTACAGCACAGAAGTGTGGCCTTACCAATGTTTTATACAACTTCAACGAGACGTCTGAACTCCTGCATTCAATGTTCTGACCGATGAAACCAGGCACGCTGAATTCCTTTTTCATCACTCTGTCCAGCTGTGACTCCTTGATGTTGTCAAGAACACTCAGGATGTTATCTCCCTGCCTCAGGCGCCATCTCAAATGCCTTCACCCTCATCTTGCGATCGGGCCTGAAGTGCAAACTGTAGATTGCGTGGTCAGGGACCTCTGCATTTATCAACCCTCAGCCTAATCCTCCCTTTCTTCACTAACGCTTTAAAATAGTGAGGAACTGCCAGCCATTCAGCCAGCCCGGCCCCTCATAGTGAAAGATGAACAGATTTCCCATGAAGAAGCCCTTTACTTTGTCCAACAGATCAGATACTGGCACTGTGCATACCTGAGAGGGTGCTATCGAGGTGAGACAACTATGTGGTGAGTCACTGGGCACAGGCTGGTGGTCAACTGAGAAGTCACCGCCAGGGAGGTTACGGTAGCACAGTGGTTAGCACTGCTGCTTCACAGCTCCAGGGTCCCGAGTTCGATTCCCGGCTTGGGTCACTGTCTGTGTGGAGTTTGCACATTCTCCTCGTGTTTGCGTGGGTTTCCTCCGGGTGCTCCGGTTTCCTCCCACAGTCCAAAGATGTGTGGGTTAGGTTGATTGGCCAGGTTAAAATTGCCCCTGAGAGGCATAGGTTAGAGGGATTAGCGGGTAAATATGTGGGGGTAGGGCCTGGGTGGGATTGTGGTCGGTGCAGACTCAATGGGCCGAATGGCCTCCTTCTGCACTGTAGGGTTCTATGGTTTGGAAGTTGCAATCCACTGCCTGTCTGTGAAGGCTTGTGGTTCCAACAGCAGGAATTCACTCCTGCTGAGAAAATCCTTAAAGTTTAAAGTTTATTTATTAGTCACAAGTAGGCTTACATTAACACTGCACTGTGAAAATCCCCTAGTCGCCACACTCTGGCACCTGTTCGGGTACAATGAGGGAGAATTTAGCATGGTCAATGCACCTAACCAGCACATTTTTCGGATTGTGGGAGGAAACTGGAGCACCTGGAGGAAACCCATGCAGACACGGGAAGCATGTGCAAACTCCGCACAGACAGTGACCCAAGCTGGCAAATGAACTCGGGTCCCTGGTTGTGAGGCCGCAGTGCTAACCACTGTGCCACCGTGCCGCACCTGGACCTGTTTCCCTTAGTGGGGATATCAATACAAGGCAGCCACCAAAGAATCAAATCTGGAATTCTGAAGAAACCCAGAGATTGCTGAGAAGATGGAACTCACTGCCACAGGGAGTGGTCAAAGTGAATATTGTAGATGTATTTAAGGGGAAACTAAACAAGCCTAAGAGGGAGAAGAGAATTGAAGGATAGGTTGATAGGGATAAATGAAGTAGTGTGGGAGGAAGCTGGCATGCAGCATGAACACAGGCACGGATTAGTTGGGTCATCCATTGTACAAAGTAGACAGTATTTAATCCTTTGAAATCAATGCAAGTGGATGCGGGCATTATCTATAATGGACCATTTCACAACATCTAGTGTAAAGGTAGAAAATCCACCCCAGCACATCAAACAGAGCATGAAAATCATTTGATCACGGATCCAATAATCAGAATGAACCTGTATTCATTGAGAAGAATGAGTTTTAAAGTCTATTTATTAGTGTCATAAGTCGACTTACATTAACACTGGAATGAAGTTACTGTGAAAACCCCCTAGTCGGCACACTCCGGTGCCTGTTCGGGTACACTGAGGGAGAATTTAGCATGGCCAAACCACCTAACCAGCATGTCTTTCAGACTGTGGCAGGAAACTGGAGCACCCGGAGGAAACCCATGCAGACACGGGGAGAGCATGCAAACTCCGCACAGTCTGTGCCCAAGACCGGGAATTGAACCCGGGTCCCCGGCGCTGTGAGGCAGCAGTGCTAACCACTGTGCCACCGTGCCGTCCTCAATCCAAATGAACTTCTGAACGAAAGTTAATTCTGACTTTTGAACCCTTCATTCTTTCCGAATTCTCATTCATGGATGAGCTTAATGACATCTCATTACAGCTTAGAAAGATATTCACTCTAGGGGTCTAGGTGTTGCTGGCGATGCTGCCATTTATTGCCCATCATTAGTTGCCCTTGAGTGTGAGACACGGAGAGGCGTCTCAGCATAACACCCTGCGCTGAAAATCCAAACATTATTACTGCTGAATTTACAATTGACAGTTCTGCATATAGTGTTTCTGATCTGAAGTGGAACATGTTTATTCAGAATCTACAGCCATCCAGCACTGGTACACAGCTCTGCATTATAAGTGCTCATTTCTTTGATTGGTTGACAAGCACTTGACCGCGTCTGATCTTTCAGTGGAGTGGTGGAGTTGGAGAATAAGGTAATTGAGGTTTTGATTTGATTTGATTTATCATTGTCACATGTATTAGTGTACAGTGAAAAGTATTGTCTCTTGCACGCCTCAGAGACCTAGCATACCGTTCATAGAGAAGGAAAGAAGAGAGTGCAGAATGTAGTGTTACAGTCAAAGCTAGGGTGTAGAGAAAGGTCAACTTAATGCGAGGTAGTCCATTCAAAAGTCTGACAGCAGCAGGGAAGAAGCTGTTCTTGAGTCGGTTGGTACGCGACCTCAGACATTTGTATCTTTTTCCCGACGGAAGAAATCATAGAATCATAGAAACCCTACAGTACAGAAAGAGGCCATTCGGCCCATCGCGTCTGCACCGACCACAATCCCACCCAGGCCCTACCCCCATATCTACCCACTAATCCCTCTAACCTATGCATCTCAGGACACTAAGGGCAATTTTTAGCATGGCCAATCAACCTAACCCGCACATCTTTGGACTGTGGGAGGAAACCGGAGCACCCGGAGGAAACCCACGCAGACACGAGGAGAATGTGCAAACTCCACACAGACAGTGACCCAAGCCGGGAATCGAACCCAGGTCCCTGGAGCTGTGAAGCAGCAGTGCTAACCACTGTGCTACCGTGCCGCGGTATCATCATGACTGCATTCACAAGGTGGAAGAGAGAATGTCCGGTGTGCGTGGGGTCCTTAAATATGCTGGCTGCTTTTCCGAGGCAGCGAGAAGTGTAGACAGAGTGAATGGATGGGAATCTGGTTTGCGTGATGGACTGGGCTACATTCACAATAAGAGTTTTAACAACACCAGGTTAAAGTCCAACAGGTTTATTTGGTAGCAAATGCCATAATGGCATTTGCTACCAAATAAACCTGTTGGACTTTAACCTGGTGTTGTTAAAACTCTTATTGTATTTACCCCAGTCCAACACCGGCATCTCCACATCATGACTGCATTCACAATCCTTTATAGTTCCTTGCGGTCTTGGGCAGAGCAGGAACCATACCAAGCTATGATACAACCAGAAAGAATGCTTTCTATGGTGCATCTGTAAAAGTTGGTGAGATTCGTAGCAGACATACCAAATTTCCTTAATCTTCTGAGAAAGTAGAGGCGCTGGTGGGCTTTCTTGACGATGGTGTTGGGCGTGTTCAGTATCGAATCACTTCCAACTGCACAAGCTATGACTGTCGTTCTGAGGGAGTGCTGCACTGTCGGAGATGTTAAACCGAGGCCATATCTACCCTTACAGGTAAACACAAAGGATTTTATCACACCAGCTTGATGGAGTGCTGGAGCATTCTCTCCTTGTGTCCTGGTTAATCCTTATCCCTCAACCAACATTAAACTAGGATATCTGGCTATTCACACATTACTGTCAGAGGGACTTCATGGTGGATCAATTGACGGCCGCAGTTATAGAGTCACAGAGCCGTACAGAACCGAAAAGGCCCTTCGACCCATCGAATCTATACTAACAATAACTACCACCAATGGCATGCTAATCCCACAAAGGTCAGCCTGGATTTCCAACCAACAATGAGTTGGGGGCATGGATCTCTCTGTTCTAATGTGGAGATGCCGGTGTTGGACTTGGGTAAACACAGTAAGAGTTTTGACAACACCAGGTTAAAGTCCAACAGGTTTATTTGGTAGCAAATGCCATTAGCTTTCGGAGCGCTGCTCCTTCGTCAGATGGAGTGGAAATGTGCTCACAAATAAGGCACAGAGACACAAACTCAAGTTACAGAATACTGATTAGAATGCGAATCTTTACAGCGAATCAAGTCTTAAAGATACAGACAATGTGAGTGGAGAGAGCATTAGGCACAGGTTAAAGAAATGTGTATTGTCTCCAGACAGGACAGCCAGTGAGATTTTGCAAGTCCAGGCAAGTCGTGGGGGTTACAGGCAGTGTGACATGAACCCAAGATCCCGGTTGAGGCCATCCTCATGTGTGCGGAACTTGGCTATCAGTTTCTGCTCAGCGACTCTGTGCTGTCGTGTGTCGTGAAGGCCGCCTTGGAGAATGCTTACCCGAAGATCAGAGGCCGAATGCCCGTGACCACTGAAGTGCTCCCCCACAGGCAAGACTGTTCTCTTCCTGTGGGGAGCACTTCAGCAGTCACAGGCATTCGGCCTCTGATCTTCGGGTAAGCATTCTCCAAGGCGGCCTTCACGACACACAGCAGAGCAGAGTCGCTGAGCAGAAACTGATAGCCAAGTTCCGCAAACATGAGGACAGCCTCAACCAGGATCTTGGGTTCATGTCACACTATCTGTAACCCCCACAGCTTGTCTGGACTTGCAGAATCTCACTGGCTGTCCTGTCTGGAGACAATACACATTTCTTTAACCTGTGCCTAATGCTCTCTCCACTCACATTGTCTGTATCTTTAAGACTTGATTAGCTGTAGAGATTCACATTCTAATCAGTATTCTGTAACTTGATTTTGTGTCTCTGTGCCTTGTTTGAGAGCAGATATCCACTCCATCTGATGAAGGGGCAGCGCTCCGAAAGCTAATGGCATTTGCTACCAAATAAACCCGTTGGACTTTAACCTGGTATTGTTAAAATTCTTACTGTCTTTCTGTCCTAGTCATAGAGTCATACACAAAGTCACACAGTGCAGAAAAGGCCCTTTGGTCCTCAAGTCTGCACTGACAATACCTACCACTAAAAGTGTGCTAATCCCATTTTAAATTTAAGTTTATTTATTATTGTCACAAGTAGGCTTACATCAACATTGCAATGAAGTTACTGTGAAAATCCTCCTGCACCTGTCCCATGTCCTTGAATGTTATGAAGTTTCAAGTGCTCATCCAAACATTTTTTAAAGGTTGGGTGGCATGGTGGCACAGTGGTTAGCACTGCTGCCTCATGGCTCCAGGAACCTGTGTTCCATCCCGACCTTGGGTGACTGTGTAGAGTTTGCACATTCTCCATTTGTCTGCATGGGTTTCCTCTGAGTGTTCCAGTTTTCTCCCACAGTCCAAAGATATGCAGGTTCGGTGAATTGGCCATGCTAAATTGTCCCTTAGTGTCCCAGGATATGTAGGTTAGATGGATTTGGTGTGGTAAATATGCAGTGTTGCCAGGATAGGGCGGGGGAGAGGGATAAAATACTCTGTCAGAGAGTCGGCGTTGACTTGATGGCCCAAATGGCCTCTTTTGCACCCCATGATCATCCTCAACACCGGTGCCCCACAAGGCTGTGTTCTCAGCCCCCTGCTATACTCCTTGTACACCTATGACTGTCTGGCCAAATTCCCCTCCAATTCAATTTTCAAGTTTGCTGGTGACACCACCGTAGTGGGTAGGATCTCAAGCAATGTGAGACAGAATACAGGAATGAGATAGAGAATCTGGTGAACTGGTGCAGCAACAATAATGTCTCCCTCAATGTCAGCAAAACAAAGGAGATTTTCATCAACTTCAGGGAGTGTAAAAGACAACATGCCCATGCCTACATCAACAGGGACGAAGTAGAAAGGGTCGAGAGCTTCAAGTTTTCAGGTGTCCAGATCACCAACAACTGTCTTGATTCCCCCCAACAATGCCAACACTATAGTCGAGTAAATTCACCAACGCCTCTACTTTCTCAGAAGACTAAGGAAATTTGGCATGTCAGCTACGACTCTCACCAACTTTTAAAAGTGCACCACAGAAAGCATTCTTTCTGGTGGTGGGAGATACAGGACGGATTTCGTGGTGGGAGATACAGGACGGATATCAGAGGTAGGTTCTTTACGCAGAGAGTGGTTGGGGTGTGGAATGGACTGCCTGCAGTGATAGTGGAGTCAGACACTTTAGAAACATTTAAGCGGTTATTGGATAGGCACATGGAGCACACCAGGATGATAGGGAGTGGGATAGCTTGATCTTGGTTTCAGATAAAGCTCGGCACAACATCGTGGGCCGAAGGGCCTGTTCTGTGCTGTACTGTTCTATGTTCTATGTTCTATGGTTGCATCACAGCTTGGTATGGCTCCTGCTCTGCCCAAGACCGCAAGAAACTACAAAAGGTCGTGAACGTAGCCCAATCCATCACACAAACCAACCTCCCATCCATTGACTCTGTCTACACTTCATGCTGCCTTGGCAAAGCAGCCAGCATAATTAAGGACCCCATGCACCCCAGACATTCTCTCTTCCACCTTTTTAGTCTGAGGTCACATACCAACCGACTCAAGAACAGCTTCTTCCCCGCTGCTGTTGGACTTTTAAATGGACTTACCTTGCATTAAGTTGATCTTTCTCTACATCCTAGCTATGACTGTAACACTACATTCTGCACTCTCTCGTTTCCTTCTCTATGAACGGTATGTTTTGTCTGTATAGCGCACAAGAAACAATACTTTTCACTGTATGTTAGTACATGTGACAATAATAAACCAAATCAAATCAAAGAGTCTTCTGTGATGTTAAAATGCATATTATTGGTTGTAAAGTGCTTTGGGATGTATTGGCACTACGCATATTGAAGTTACTTAATTTTTACTAAAACAACTGGGCAGTCCTTGTTCACTGATCAGCCCTGCACTGCTGATTGAATTTGGGCTACTGGCAGGAAGGGCATCAGTTACTGACAGGTGACAGACCAGGCTTAGCTACCAGTTGTGATGGTTAGAGGTTGGGGGATAACACTTCCAAGATTCCCCCGCTCACTTTCCTTTCAACAACGGCCCATGGCTCAGTTGGTCTCACTCTCACCCATGAGTTAGAAGGTTCATTTCCTACTTCAGCGAATCATCATGGAATCCCCACACTGCAGAAGGAGGCCATTAGGCCCATCGAGCCTGCATCGATAATAATCCCACCCAGGTCCTCTCTCTGTAACCCCACATATTTACCCTGCTAATCCCCTTAACATTAAAGAGGCAATTTACCACGGCCAATCCACCTAACCTGCACATCTTTGGACTGTGGGAAGAAACAGGAGCACTCACGGGGAGAACGTGCAAACTCCACAGAGACAGTCACCCGAGACGGGAATCGAACCCGGGTCCCTGGAGCTGTGAGGCAGCAATGCTAACCACTGTGCTACCGTGCTGGTCAAAATAAAAGGCGAGGCTAACATTCCCAGTGCAGTGCAGTGCTGAGGGGGTGCTGCAGTGCCTGAAATGCTGACTTATGGGTGAGTTTTAAAATCAGAGCCCGACCTGGCCTCTCGAGTGGGTGTTGAAGATTCCATCGCACAATTTTTAAGAGGAGGAGGGGAGTTCTCTCTGGTGTTCCTGGCTGGTAATTAGCACTTAGCCAACACTTAAAGAAGATTATCTGGCCATTATCATAGTGCTATGTGAGGGGGCCATGCTGTGTGCAAATTGGCTACTGCATCTTTTATATTATGACAATGATCACACTTGAAAGGTACTTAAGTGGCTGATAGGAGCTTTGCAACATCCTGAGGTCATGAAAGGCGCTATATAAATTCAAGTTCTGCTCGCAGAGGACAGGTTGCTTGAGGAAAAGCCGGCATCAGACACACCTGATGTCTTGCGGCATGGTGGCACAGTGGTTAGCACTGCTGCCTCACAGCGCCAGGGACCCGGGTTCGATTCCCGGCTCGGGTCACTGTCTGCGTGGAGTTTGCACGTTCTCCCTGTGTCTGCGTGGGTTTCCTCCGGGTGATCCGGTTTCCTCTCACAGTCCAAAGATGTGAGGGTTAGGTTGATTGGCCATGTTAAGTTGACCCTCAGTGTCAGGGGGAGTGGCAGGGTAAAGGTGTGGGGTTATGGGAATAGGGCCTGGGTGGGATTGTGGTCAGTGCAGGGTCGATGGGCCGAATAGCCACATTCTGTACTGTAGGGATTCGATAGCCGCATCTTGCTGGAGGTGGAGTTTAATATTTAAGCCGCAGTGAATCTGATTGTTGGACGAGATGGCGAGGGGATTTTTCGTAATCCTTAATGAGAAATAAAGTTGCTCAGAGATCACAGAATCTGTGAAGCAGCTTATTTTGCACTTTTTTAATCGCTATGCAAACAATTGATTTTGTAATTTAAAACAGATTTCGACCAACGTGGGATAATTCACACTGGGCGCACCACTCGTTTAAACGGCAGCACAATGTATCGAATCTTGATCACCGGTTTAGATCTGAGGAATTGGGAATCAATTAGCTTTTGTTGCCTTGCAATGTCAAAAATCTGAATATATTTTTTTAGAATCCCATAGTGCAGAAAGAGGCCATTTGGCCCACAGCTGCAACACAGCGCCAGCGACCCGGGTTCTATTCCCGGCTTTTGACAAAGGGTCATCCGGACTCGAAACGTCAGCTCTTTTCTCTCCTTACGGATGCTGCCAGACCTGCTGAGATTTTCCAGCATTTTCTCTTTTGGTTCTATTCTCAGCTTGGGTCACTGTCTGTGTGGAGTCTGCACATTTTCCTCGTGTCTGCGTGGGCTTCCTCTGCGTGCTCCGGTTTCCTCCCACAGTCCAAAGATGTGCGAGTTAGGTGGATTGGCCATGCTAAATTGCCCCTTAGTGTCAAGTGTGAGACATTGCACTTTGGAAGGACAAACCAAAGTAGAACGTACAGGGTAAATGGTAGGACTCTGAAGAGTGCAGTTGAACAGAGGGATCTGGGAATACAGGTACAGAATTCCCTAAAAGTGACGTCACAGGTGGATAGGGTCATAAAGAGTGCCTTTGGTACATTGGCCTTTATAAATCGGAGTATCGAGTATAAAAGTTGGAGTGTTATGGTAAGGTTATATAAGGCATTGGTGAGGCCGAATTTAGAGTATTGTGTACAGTTTTGGTCACCTAGTTACAGGAAGGATGTAAATAAGGTTGAAAGACTGCAGAGAAGATACACAAGGATGTTGCCAGGACTTGAGAAGCTGAGTTACAGAGAGAGATTGAATAGGTTGGGACTTTATTCCCTGGAGCGTAGAAGAATGAGGGGAGATTTGATAGAGGTGTATAAGATTTTGATGGGTATAGATAGAGTGAATGCAAGCAGTGGGGCTGAGGCTCGGGGAGAAAAAAACCAGGGGGCCTGGGTTAAGGGTGAAAGGAGAAAAGTTTAAAGGGAATATTAGGGGGGGCTTCTTCACGCAGAGAGTGGTGGGAGTGTGGAATGAGCTGCCGGATAAAGTGGTAAATGCGGGGTCACTTTTAACATTTAAGAAAAACTTGGACGGGTTCATGGATGAGAGGGGTGTGGAGGGATATGGTCCAAGTGCAGGTCAATGGGACTAGGCAAAAAATGGTTCAGCACAGACAAGAAGGGCCAAAAGGCCTGTTTCTGAGCTGTAATTTTCTATGGTTCTATGGCTTTCTATGGGACAAGCTAGGGTAAATGCATGGGGTTATGAGGATAGGGTCTGGTGGGATTGTGGTCTGTGCAGACTCGATGGACCAAATGGCCTCCTTCCGCACTATAGGGATTCTATGATTCTAATTTCCAGAGAAAGCACATCACCTTCAAAACTTTAACCAGAAGTGGACTCTTAAATTGCAATGAAACTTCTGCTCAAGCTCATTCTTCCGTAACTGAAGTGAGGGAAGAAACCTACCCTGAAGACATTGCCATATAGTCAAAATCTCTTCCACTGGGTATGACTGAATATTTCACAATAAATAGACCAGAGAACAGAGGTAATGTGGAAAATTTGAGAAAAGAGTTTGAGGTTTGAGGAAAACAATTTAAAATCTTCACGAGTCCCATTTTCTGAGCAAGGAGAGAAATGGCAAAATGAAAAGGAGAAATCAGTTGATTTTTTATGGAAACCTCTGAGGCAGTCGACTCCCTGACCCTGATAAAAGGGAACAATCATTTGTCAACGGGTGCTCGAACTGGAGAAATGTCGGCCGAGATATTGCTGATCATGAAACATTCAACGCTCTTATTAAAGTTATGTTCGAAGATGTAAATTATCAGGAAGAATTGATTCTGTGTTATCGCCTCAGTTTGAAAAGGTTTAAGTTTTAAAGTTTATTTATTAGTGTCACCAGTAGGCTTACATTAACATTGCAATGAAGTTAGTGTGAACATCCCCGAGTCGCCACAATCCAGCGCCTGTTCAGGTACATTGAGGGAGAATTTAGCATGGCCACAATCCCGCCCCAGCCCTATCCCCATAACCCCATGCATTTACCCTAGCTAGTCACCCTGACACTAAGGGGCAATTTAGCATAGCCAATCCACTTTAACCCGCACATTTGAAGGATGAAGGGAGATCTTATTGAAACTTACAGGATACTCGAGGCCTGAATAGAGTTGACGTGGAGAGCATGTTTCCACTAGTAGGAAAAACTAGAACCAGAGGGCACAACCTCAGGCTAAAGGGACAATCTTTTAAAACAGAGATGAGGAGGAATTTCTTCAGCCAGTGTGTGGTGAATCTGTGGAACTCTTTGCCACAGAAGGCTGTGAAGGACAGGCCATTGAGTGTCTTTAAGACAGAGATAGATAGGTTCTTGATTAATAAGGGGATCACGGGTTATGGGAAAAAGGCAGGAGAATGGGGATGAGAAAAAAATCAGCCTTGATTGAATGGTGGAGCAGATTCAATGGGCCGAGTGGCCTAACTCTGCTCCTATATTTTATGGTCTTACCTCTGGGCTGTGAGAGGAAACATACGCAGACACGAGAAGAACGTGCAGACTCCACACAGACAGTGACCCAAGGCTGGAATTGAACCCGGATCCCTGGCACTGTGGGGCAGCAGTGTTAACCACTGTGCCACCATGCCACCCCAAAGGAGTGTTCTTACTGGAGGAAAGTGCTGAGACGTCTTGTTGCCACACTCAGACTATTTTCCACCCTGGGACTTCCTTTAAGAGGACATGGTGAGTTATCACTGTCAAGTCAAAGAGGTAATTTTTTTAGCCTGCCTTGAATATTTCAGAGAATTTGATGAGCTTCTCAAAAAGCATTTGAAACGCTATCAATATTGTGGCTCAGGGAAAAATTTTTTTAACACAAGGAACATAAAAAACCTACAATGGTTTCATCGCTATAATGACAGAGCGACTGAGAATCCAATTCACCAATGAAGTTAAAAATGCAAAATACTATTCCATAATAATTGCTTCAACACCAGATGCGAGTCATAAGTAAAAAGTAAAGTTTATTTATTAGTCACAAGTAGGCTTACATTAACACTGCAATGAAGTTACTGTGAAAGTCCCCGAGTTGCCACATTCCAGCGTCTGTTCGGGTACACTGAGGGAGAATTTAGCACAGCCAATGCACCAAACCTGCACATCTTTGGACTGTGGGAGGAAACCGGAGCACCCGGAGGAAACCCAAGCAGACACGGGGAGAACGTGTAAACTCCACACAGACATGTGGATCGATTAACATTAATGTTAAGATATGTGACCAGCGATGATGAAGTTATGGAGCGATTTCTCTGATTTTTCCAGCTGCAATCCCACACCTCTGACAAGTGCTTTGGAAATCATTGCAAATATAGGTTTGGACATCAAAAATTGTGGAGGGCGGCGCTTCGGTAATGCCGCAAATATGGAGTGACACCTCTAAATGCAACCAATCCATCACTCTCAGAGCTCATGTTTGGCAAACCAGTATGTACCAAAATTCTGACTCTTACCCATTCTACTCTCTCAGAAACAGGAGAGCAACTTGTAAAACTGCAAGAGAAGATGATCAATGTGTACTATAGAAAGGCAGGTAAGAATTGCCAAGTTTAAACTGGGACATATTCACATTGTCAGGCATTTTGATATTTTGTATATTTCTGTCATGCTCCAAGGCCTTCCTTTGTTTCTTCTGAATGTGCGTTGTCTTTATACTTGTGTTAAAATGTAGCCACTTGTGAGGAGACCCAGTGTTCTAAAGATCAGAACCGAATGTTAGGAACACCTCTTAGAGCACCCGGAGGAAACCCATGCAGACATGGAGAAAACATGCAAACTCCACACAGAGAATGACCCAAGCCGGGAATCGAATCCAGGTCACTGGAGCTGTGAGGCAGCAGTGCTAACCACTGTGGCACCATGCCGCCCCTGGCAACATGCTTGTAAATCTCTTCTGGGTCATGTGTTTTGGTCAGTGGTGCGGTATAAGAGGATGTGATTGTGAGTGAGGCAGGAAAAGGGACAAAGCACAGAGTAGTGGAAGACCCTCAGACTCTCAATTGTCAGACAGCTTTAAGGTGCTCACAATCTGTGTGGAATAATGCAAGGTCTACAAGGTGAATGATCGGAATGGCCATTGTACCAGAAATCCGTTCAAATGGAAGGAGCAAGAAAGGGATATAATGGTAGTAAGGGGCAGTATAGTGAGGGGGATTGACACTGTTCTCTGTGGCAACTAGCGAGAATCCAGAAGGCTGTGTTGCCTGCCAGGGTTCTGGACATCTGCTTAGAGTTGGAGAGGAACTGGGAGGGGGAGGGCCCAGTTTCTGTTGTCTATCTAGGTACCAATGACAGAGGTAGAATGAGGAAGGAGGCTCTGCATAGTCAGTATGAGGAGCTATGCACTGAATTAAAAAGCAGAACCTCAAAGGAACTAATCTTCCAATTATTACCTGAGCCATGCACAAATTGGCATAGGCCAATAAAACGAGAGAGATATTGTGTGGTTCAAAGACTGGCGCAGGAGAAATGGATACTGGTTCATGAGACACTGGCACAGCTACTGAGGATAGTGGGCATTGTACTGCTGGGACAGTCTACACCCTTTATATTGGTTTTAATATTCCAAAATTCATTGGATTCGGGGAAGATTCCATTAAGTTGGAAAATAGCAAACTTATTGAGGTGTGAACTGTCCTTCAGTAACATTTAGTGGATAACTAACAGAAATACCTGACATGTTAAAATGAACAATTTACAATTTATTTTAACTAACCGGGAACTTTATTCATAAAATCATAGAAACCCTACAGTACAGAAAGAGGCCATTGGGCCCATCAAGTCTGCACCGACCACAATCCCACCCAGGCCCTCCCCCCATATCCCTACATATTTTACCCGCTAATCTACGCATCCCAGGACACTAAGGGGCAATTTTAGCATGGCCAATCAACCTAACCCGCACATCTTTGGACTGTGGGAGGAAACCGGAGCACCCGGAGGAAACCCACGCAGGCACGAGGAGAATGTGCAAACTCCACACAGACAGTGACCCAAGCCGGGAATCGAACCCAGGTCCCTGGAACTGTGAAGCAGCAGTGTTAACCACTGTGCTACCATGCCACCCAAAACCTTCATTCAAAAATAGAGGGGGACAGAAAACAGTAAACTATAGGCCAGTCAGCTTAACATCTGGCATAGGGGAAATGTTCAGAACTATTATTAAAGACATGATAGCAAGACACTTAGATAAATTCAACAAAATCAGGCAGAGTCAACCCGGTTTTGTGAAAGGAAAAATCATGTTTAATCAATTTATTAGAGTTCTTTGAGGAAGTAACAAGTGCTGAGGATAAAGGAGATAAAGACAGAGTTCCCAATACAAGAGTTAAAGTTAGAGTTATTTATTAGTCACAGGTAAGGCTTACATTAACGCTGCAATGAAGTTACTGTGAAATTCCCCTCATCACCACATTCCAGCACCTGTTCAGGTCAATGCACCCTAACGAGATGCTGTCATGTGTCTTTAGGCAATAGCAGCATGACATTCACTTAAGGGAAATTATGTTGAAAGTGTTATGATGGGGAGGTTGTCCCCCTTTTTAAACATAACGCCGAATCCCCCAAAGGGAAATAGCTCACCTCGCAATCTGTTAAAAGTGTGTGGGAAGGTGTGAACTGTCCTTCAGTAACGTTTAGTGGGTAACTGACAGAAATAATCTGACACTCACTTTAAAATGAACACTTTACAATTTATTTATTTAACTAACCGGGAACTTTAACTAAACAAGTAACATACCGAATAAAATAAGATTCTACTGGAATGCTGTTCAAATAAACTCAATATATATTCATTAACCAAAAAAGTAACAAATAGAATTTATTCACTCTCAAAATGATATACAACCAGGTTTTGTGTCTTTTGGAACCTTCTGGAGTTTCTTGGTTGACTTCTCTGTCTGTAAGCTCTCTTTTGATTTGATACATTTCGCTGGTTAGATATTCTCGTAAGAGATATATGACACTGGCAGAGTGGAGAGTGGAGAGCTGCTCTCTCCCTCTCAAGGCCTGAGAGGTGGCAGTTGCTATCTTTTGTTTTTTTCCCCCTTTCACTCTCTTTTATACCTGTGGTGACCTATCAACTTTCCAACAATAGGATCGGTCTGCTGGTGCCAACATTGTCAAATTCAAATCTTGTAGGCTCTTGGTAGCTTTAAATTGCTTGGGCAAAATTCAAACAAAAACAAGGTTGCCTTGTCAAGATTACTGCTTGACTTTTTGATACAAGTGTTTCAGTCTGGACTTTGGATGTATTTTGCATTTTAAAACCTCCAAGCACTGAAACGAAACACCAGCTTTTAAAGAAACCACGCAATGATTTTTTTCCCTCGAGCATTTTTTAAATTCTTTACACTTTTATCAACGCCACATTCCAACTCCACAAAACTCAACTTCGCAACAAAAGCAATTTTCGTTTCACTTCTGTTTTTAACGGAACACACATCAGTCAGCTCTGATGCTGGTGTCTTTCAGTTTTATACTCATGTATATATGTTCTCATGTGCCTAGTCTCAATAAATGAAGCAACAGCACATTTGCGCAATCTCTTATCAGTAATTGGTGCTTTTATATCATTATATCACAAGATGACATGAGGCAGTTTGGGACATCCTGTGGTCATGAAAGATGCTTTGCAAATGCAAATCTTTCTTTCTATTTTTTGATGAGAAAGTAGGGATTTGTTTCTGCAGGAAATCTCCTGACCTTGCTCTATAACTGAGGCAGGAACCCCAGGAGGAATGGTGTACCAGTTTAGAGAATGCGTAAGCAAACGATATGTTAATAGAATATAATGAGAGGGTGTAGAAAGAATGCAAAACCTATTAGCTAATGGGTCTGGAGGATTTGTGAAGATTTTATAATTGTTGTATTTGGTTAACAAAAGAGCTTCGATGTTACTTGTGCATCCCTGATTTGTCATCACTCCTTCATTGGTGATCGTATCTTCAGCTGGCTAGATTCTAAGCTCTGAAATTCCTTCCTAAAGCTTCCTGCCTTTAGAGGCTCCTGAACACATTTCTCTTCGACCAAGGTGCAGTGGCACAGTGGTTGGCACTGCTGCCTCACAGCACCAGGGACCCAGGTTCGATTCCCAGCTTGGGTCACTGTCTGTGCGGAGTCTGCACGTTCTTCCCGTCTCTTTGTGGTTTTCCTCCAGGTCCTCTTGATTCCTCCCACAGTCCGAAAGACGTGCTAGTTAGATGCATTGGCCATGCTAAATTCTCCCTCAGTGTACCCGAACAGGCGCTGGAGTGTGGTGACGAGGAGATTTTCACAGTAACTTCTTTGCAGTGCTAATGCAAGCCTAGGTTGGCACGGTGGCACAGCGGGTTAGCACTGCTGCCACACAGCGCCAGGGACCCAGGTTCAATTCCAGCCTTGGTCGCTGCCTGTGTGGAGGTTGCGCATTCTCCTTGTGTCTGCATGGGGTGCGCTGGTTTCCTCTCACCGTTCTAAAATGCGTGGGTTAGCTGCATTGGCCATGCTAAATTGCCCCTTAGTGTCAGGGGGATTAGCAGGGTAACTGTATGGGGTTAGGGGAATAGGGCCTGGGTGGGATTGTGGTCAGTACAGACGCGATGGGCCAAATGGACTCCTTCTGCGATTCTATGATTCTACCTGTGACTAATAAATAGACTTGAACTTTAAGGCTAATAAGGCTTTTAGTTTTCTGTCCTAATGACAGCAAATTTTGTCAAATGTCACTCTTGTGAAGCAGCTTGGACTTCACGATGTTGAAAGCAGTATATGAATATGTGTTGTGGTTGTTCTTACTGACGTTAACGAGCTAATGCTGAACCCCACCTTCATCTGACATTTCACCAAGTTAATTATTAAGTGTCCATTGTCCCTTTAATGTAAAAGACTAAAGTCAGCACACAATAAGGAGAGCAGGCACCTCGATAAGCTTTAGTATTTCAAGCACACCAGCTTCAAGCTTGTCTATTCTATTGAGCTGCATCTATATTATTTCTCCTGGACAAATAGTGTAGGTTTTTTTTACATGGGACAACCACACCAGAGACATTAATTCTGCTCTTTATATGGATAATACAGGGACTTATATTCCATTTATTTACATCAGATGGGGCAATAAAATCTTCGAGGGTCTAAAATTACGTTGAAGCATGTGGAAGCTCACAGGATAAAGTATGAAGTTGTAAATTGGATTATTAATTAGCTCAACAATAACAGGACACTTATTTATAGTAACAGTTTTAATTGGACAGCTGGTAGCTGTGGTGTTCTCGAAAGCCATGCTGTTTGTAGAACCAATGAATATGTTTGATGATGGTTTGCAAGGAGACTGGCGAAGCTTGTTGATGACATTAAGGAGGTAGAATTGATCCATGCCAGCAGCTTAAAGTAGGCCGCTAGCCAATCAGAAGCCCATTGCATGTGATTCCCATTCTCCACAGGATGTGTAGGATAGTGGAAGACAATGTAGGGCTATATACTTGCAACATGAGATGAAAGCTGAGATGAGGTAGCAAATATGGAAATGCGGTGGATGCAGTGTATATGGACTTTAGGAGAGTTTTAGAGTTAAGACCATAAGGCACTAAGAAGTAGGAACAGGAATAGGCCATTCGGCTCCTTGTACTTGCTCCGCCATTCAATAAGATCACAGCTGATCCAACATTCCTCACGTCCACTTTCCTTCCCTTTCCTCATAATCCTTGATTCCCTTATTGATCAAAATATACGCAAGGGATGGGATTCTCCCCAAAAAATTCCAAGTGTCGAATTTGCATAAAAATTGGAGTAAATCCTGCTGTTTTTTTCAGCGGGCTTTTCAAATGAATCTCTCACACTCTGTGCACTGCAAAGTGCACTGGTGTGAATCTCATTAAAAATCAGTGGGCAGAGTCTATTTCCGCTGGAGAGGCCGGCAGCATAGCACTGAGCGGGCCATTGCACATGTGCTGATCTGTCAATGCTGAGATTGGTGTATGCGCAGTAGCCCCCATACTGCCGGCCTCCTAATCGCTGGCCAGCCCTGTGACCCCCGCATCGCTGGCCGTGTGACCCCTCCACCCCACCGATCGCTGGTCCCCCGGACGTGTCCGGGCCAGCCCCAACCCCCACTCCACGGCCCGCCTCGATCTTTCCCCCTGCCCCGGCAGTTCCGATCTTCCAATTTTTCCGCTCCCCCAAACAATCTGGACTGCACCTTTTGAACCCTGCATCTCCTGTGATCTATATATCAATAGGCAACTTGAGAGATCTGCAGGTTAATGGGAGGATGGATTTAAATTTTCGGTGAATGTTCAGGCATGAGTTAAGTGGCCCATAAAACAGGAATTAAGCAGCTTTGGTTCAGCATTAGTTTTTTGATTAGTTAATGGGAACATTTGAGATCAAGATCTGAGGTTGAGCAAAAGGAGGCCATTCAGCCCAACGTGCCTCGTGCCTTTAAAGAACCACTCACCCTGCTCCCTCCCAATAGCTTTGCAAATCTTTCCTATCCAAGAACATTTACACCTTTTCTGCAAGTTATTTTACATCTGCTTCGCTACACAATCTCTCATCTACCCGTCATTTTAAATCCTGGCCCTTTGGTTATAGGCTCACTTGCTAGCATTTTCCATCCATCATCATTTTGAATATCTCTCGTGAATCTGCTCTCAAATCTCTCAGCCCTGTGTGGGGAGCAATCTCAGCTTCTCTGGGACTCTCCGAAAAACTGAAGTCTCGCATCCCAAGCTGCTCCCATTCTAGTAGATCTCCTCGGCGCCCACTCCAAGACCCTGACACCCTTCCGTGAGAATGACACCTAGAATTGGGTACAAGTGGACACAGTTCCTAACTCAGGAACGTTGAGCCAAACTGGAAGAAAAACTTCATCTGTTTGTAAATGACATCTTGAAACATTTTCTTATTCATTTGTGGGACATGGGTGTTGCTGGTTGGGCCAGCATTTATTGTCCATTCCCAGTTGTCCTTGAACTGAGTGGCTTGCTGGGCCATTTCAGAGGGCAGTTGAGAATCAGCCACATTGTTGTGGGTCTGGAGTCACGTGTAGGCCAGATCGAGTAAGGACAGCAGATTTCCTTCCCTAAAGGACATTAGTAAGTGAACCAGATGGTTTTTGTTTTCCAACAATCAACAATGGTTCATGGCAGATTCTTAATTCCTGATATTTTTTATTGAATTCAAATGCCACCAGCTGCCGTGGCGGGATTCAAACCCGGGTTCCCAGAACATTAGCTGAGTTTCTGGATGAATAGTCTAGCGATAATACCACCAGGCCATCACCTCCCCTCTACTGAAAGTAAGAAGTTGAGGGGCAATTGAAGTGAATCAAACTCAGTCTCTATGACACTTCTGCTTTATTTCTTTATTCTTCCTCAGGATCTGGCAGCCTTTGTTGCCCATCCCTATTTACCCTTGAACCGAATGGCTTCCTCGCCCATTCTGAGGGCAGTTAAGAGTCAACCACAATGCTATGCATCTAGAGTCACGTATAGGCAAGACTAGGACAAGATGGAAGATTTCCTTACCTAAAGGATACCAGTGAACCAGATGAGTTTTTGCAAGAATCAATTATAGTTCTAGCCTCCATTAATATTAGGCTGGGCCCCTGGACTATGCCAATGTCGCCTGAATTCCTTCTGTCTATACACTGAACAGGGCATGCAACTTAAATTTCGACCCTTGTCTGCTGTGTTAAAAAAATACCATTTATCTTTCACGCACTTTGACCATAACTTTGGCAGAACCATAAAGGGTGTAGATACACAGAGGGACCTGGGTCTGCAAGTCCACAGTTCCTTGAAGGTGACGTCACAGGTGGAGAAGGTAGTGAATAAGGTATATGGCATACTTGCCTTTATAGGACGGGGCATAGAGTATAAAAGTTGGGGTCTGATGTTGCAGTTGTATAGAACGTTGGTTCGGCTGCATTTGGAATACTGCGCCCAGTTCTGGTCGCCACACTACCGGAAGGACGTGGAAGCTTTAGAGAGAGTGCAGAGGAGGTTTACCAGGATGTTGCCTGGTATGGAAGGGCTTCGTTATGAGGAGAGATTGGGTAAACTGGGGTTGTTCTCACTGGAAAGACGGAGGATGAGGGGTGACCTAATAGAGGTGTATAAAATTATGAAAGGCATAGATAGGGTGAACGGTGGGAAGCTTTTTCCCAGATCGGTGGTGACGTTCACGAGGGGTCATAGGTTCAAGGTGAGGGGGGGGGAGGTTTAACACGGATATCAGAAGGACGTATTTTACACAGAGGGTGGTGGGGGCCTGGAATGCGCTGCCGGGCAAGGTGGTGGAGGCGGACACACTGGGAACGTTTAAGACTTATCTAGATAGCCACATGAACGGAGTGGGAATGGAGGGATACAAAAGAATGGTCTAGTTTGGACCAGGGAGCGGCGCGGGCTTGGAGGGCCGAAGGGCCTGTTCCTGTGCTGTATTGTTTTTTGTTCTTTGTTTGTTTGTTTAAAAACTACACGCCCATTAACTCAATCACTGCATTGTCATATAAAATTACTGTGAAAATCCCCTAGTTGCCACACTCTGGTGCCTGTTCGGATACACTGAGGGAGAATTTAGTATGGCCAATACACCTAACCAGCACGTCTTTTGGAGAAAATCGGAACACCCCAGAGGAAACCCATGCAGACAACGTGCAGACTCCAAACAGACAGTGACCCAAGCCAGGAATTGAACCCGGGTCCGTGGCGCTGTGGGGCAGCAGCTCTATCCACTGTGCCACCGTGCCACCTCTTTGGGCAAGAGTTCATTGTCTGACTTATGACTCTCTCAAAGCTGTTATACATAAAGGATACTGGATGCATCCTCCATTGGAGCAACTGCTGATTTTTTTCTCCTCCAAGTGCCAATGTACCGATAATCTTTACTGGGCTGTACCTTTGGACTTGTATCAGTTCTGTATTTTGTGAATTCACCCTCACGTCGTTTTACACAGAGACCGCAGGTATAAGGCAGATAATATGTACCACAGTGTCATATTTAAGGGGCAGCACGGTGGCACAGTGGTTAGCACTGCTGCCTCACAGCGCCAGGGACCCGGGTTCAATTCTGACATTGGGTCACTGTCTGTGTGGAGTTTGCACGTTCTCCCTGTGTCTGCGTGGGTTTCCTCCAGGTGCTCCGGTTTCCTCCCACAAACCAAAAATGTGCGGGTTAGGTGGATTGGCCATGCTAAATTGCCCCTTATTGTCAGGGGGTCTAGCTAGGGTAAATGCATGGGGTTATGGGGATAGGGCTTGGATAGGATTGTGGGACTTGATGGGCCAAATGGCCTCCTTCTGCACTGTCGGATTCTAAGAAAATTGCTCCTGAATTAATGTGTAGCATGCCCCAAATGTGGAGATTTCCTTCCAAAACGCCACTGATAGTGGTTATTGTTGCTGCTTCTTTCAATGGTAAATACATTGGGGGAGTGCATTCAGCTGAACAGAATTGTGCTTACTCAGGCGAACTGTATGATTGACCTCACTAAAGATTTATTGTTTTAGTAACTCCCAGATACTGTAATAACTTGCAGTAAATTGCAATTTATTTCCCCCAGACTGTCAGGTCATTTTCTGCTCGTAGCTTTATCCCACCAGCACTGTCACTGTGACTCTCGCTCCATCACTTAATGGAACTTTCTCGCAGCAGGGTGGCTAGTGCAGACAAATCTACAACGCCTCCGATCAAATCAAGGGATAGACACAGGAAACAAGGTCAGGCGACCACATGTGCAACCGCTGGGGGCAATTTCATTTGCTCCTTTCATAGCGAAAGGGCGGGAAAGATAAGGGGAAAGATAGACTCGCATCTATATTGTGAATTTCACAAACTCAGGACATGCCAAAGTACTTGGGAGCGAATGAAACACTTTTGAAATCTGGTGGCGGCTGCGATGTAAAAAAATCAGCAGCCAATTTGTGCTCAGCAAGATTCCACAGACGGTGATATAAGTGGGGCGATACGATATGGTCAGATAATCTGTTTTTAGTTACGCTTATTGAGAGGTAAATGCTGGATCAGACACTGGGAAAACTGTCCTTCTCTCCCTTGAGATAGTGCATTGGAATTGCTTTCACAAAATTGCACGGTGCAGAAGAGGCCCTTCAGCCCATTTAATCTGCACTGACACGTGAGAAACATCTGTTGTGAAGTTGAGTTTGTGAAGCGTGGTCCCTGGTTTTGGGTTCAGTGCTTGGATGATTAAAATGCAAGTGCCTATAGGGTACACAAATTGCAACATTGGCAACCAGGGCTAAGCATCAGCGTTGCCTTGGTAACAGGCTTTGCAGGCTTTTGAATCTTGACAGCCTATCAGTTTAAAGAAGACTCTCAGCTATCAGGGACCTATCAAATTTTAACTTGCTGCTGTTGACAACATCAGACCAATCCTGGTATAGGAAAATTGATAGGTTATCAGGATTATAAAGAGGAACTCAACCGCCTGCCTGCAGTTCAACTGAAGAGCTGCCATCTCTCAACACCTAGAGAGGGAAGACCAGTGCCCTGCCAGCTAAAAAAAAACACTTAAGAGAACTCTCCATCTATCTAACAAAAGGGTTCCAAATCAAGAAGAGCTTACAGACAGCAGAATCACCAGAAGAATTCCAAAAGCTTTTCCAAAGCCACAAAGCCTGTTTGTATATTTTTTGAGAGTGACTAAATTATTATTTTTTTGGTAATGAATGGTCCCTGTATTTATTTGAACTGCGTTCCAGTGGAACCTTACTTTAATTGATATATTACTTGTTTAGTTAAAGTTCCTAGCTGGTTAAATAAATAACTTGTTAATTATTCACTTGAAGTGAGTATCAGGTCTTTCTGTTAATGAACTTCTAAATGTTAATGAAGAACAGTTAGCACCTTCCCGCACACTTAAACAGATTACGAAGCGAGGTAGTCCTCTTTGGGGGTTTTGGCATGGCTTCTCAAAAGGGGATCAACCCCTGCATCGCAACACATCTGATCTACCTAATATTATTTGCCAGCATCTGGCCACTATAGCCCTGAATGCTATGACATGCCAACTGCTCATCCAGGTACTTTTTGAAGGATGTGAAGCAACCCACCTCTACCGCCCTCCTAGGTAGCGCATTCCGGGCCACCCTCTGGGTAAAACAGTTTTTCCTCACATCCCCCCCTAAACCTCCTGCCCCTCAACACGAACCTATGTCCCCTTGTGACTGACCCATCAACTAAGGGGAACAGCTGCTCCTTATCCATTCTGTCCACTCTCATAATGTTGGACACCTCGATCAGATCACCCCTCAATCTTCTCTGCTCCAATGAAAACAACCCAGGCCTACCCAACCTCTCTTCACGACTTAAAGGTTCCATCCCAGGCAGCATCCTGGTGAATCTGCTCTGCACCCCCTCCAGTGCAATCACATCCTTCCTGTAATGTAGTGACCAGAACTGCACACAATACTCCAGCTGTGGTCTCACCAAAGTTCTATACAACTTCCCTGTTTTTGCAATCTATGCCTGGATTGATAAAGGCAAGTGTCCCATATGCCTTTTTCACCACCCTACTAACATGCCCTTCCGCCTTCAGAGAACTGTGGACAAACACGCCAAGGTCCCTTTGTTCCTCAGAACTTCCAAGTGTCATGCGTTCATTGTATACTTCCTTGTCCAATTACTCCTTCCAAAGTGCATTACCTCAAACTTTTCAGGGTTATATTCCATCTGTCACTTATCTGTCCATTTGACCATCCCATCTATATCTTCCTGTAGCACAAGACACTCCTCCTCACTGTTGACGACCCAGCCAATCTTTGTGTCATCCGCAAGTTACTAATCTTTACCTCCACATAGTCGTCTATGTCATTTATATAAATGACGAATAAAAGGGGTCCCAACACACATTCCTGCGGTACGCCACTGGACATTGGCATCCAGTCACTAAATCTGCCTTCTGTCATCACTCTGTCTCCTACAACTGAGCCAACTTTCAATCCACCTTATCAAATTATCCTCTAGCCCACGTTCATTTGCCTTCTTTATAAGTCTCCCATGTGGGACCTTGTCAGAGGCTTTGTTGAAATCCATATCAACTACATTGTCTGCACTCCCCTCGTCCAGACACCTGGTCAGCTCCTCAAAAAAGCAAACAACACTCAAGAAGCTTGACACCATCCAGGATGAAGCAGCCTGTTTGATTGATATCCCTTCTACCAAACTCCGAACCTGTGACCTCTTCCACCCGAAGGTTCCCCTCCAAAAAAAACACCATCCTGAGTTAGAACTTGCTTGTCCTTCCTTGTCGCTGGGTTGAGATCCTGGAACTCCCTCTCTAACAGCACTGTGGGTATAACGACACCACATAGATTGCAGCAGTTCAGGAAAGCAGTTCAACACCACCCGGTCAAGGGCAATTCAGGATGGGCAATGAATGCTGGTCTAGTCAGCGACACTCACACCCTGTGAAATAATGTATTTTTCAGTCTGATTTCCATGTGCAGGTGATTATAGAAATAGGAGGATAAAGCAAATGAACGTGTGGCTGGAGATATGGTGCAGGTGGGAGGGTTTTAGATTCCTGGGATATTGGAACGAACCCTGAGGAAGGTGGGACTTGTACACACTTTGCGGGGGGGGTTGCACCTACACTGAGCTGAGACTGAGTTGATGGGCTGGATATAGGGCAGCACGGTGACACAGTGGTTAGCAATGTTGCCTCACAGCGCCTGGGACCTGTGTTCAATTTCAGCCTTGGTGACTGTGTGGAATTTTCACATTCTCCTCGTGTCTGCACGGGTTTCCTTTGGGTGCTCCAGTTTCCTCCCACAGTCCAAAGATGTGCAGGTTAGATTGATTGGCCATGCTAAATTGCCCCATACTATCCAAGGATGTATAGATTAAGTGGATTGGCCAAGTCTTAGTGCCAGGGAGATTAGCAGGGTAAATACATGGGGTTACGGGGAAAGGGCCTGGGGGGGATTGTTGTCGGTGCAGGCTTGATGGGCCAAATGGCCTCCTTCTACACTGCAGGGATTCTATGGTTCTAGGATATTTGATCGAATGCTCATTGTGGATAATTAAACAGTAATGTGGACTGGACATATAGGAAAATAAGAAAATATTTCAACGCTCGAAGCCAGTATCTCAGTCACTTCCAGTCCTAATCTTGATGAAACAAGTGACTTTAGATTTCCCAAATACTTCTGTGATTTACTGTTTAAATACATGCTTAGTAGCCCTTTATTGGAAAGAATTGATTTTTTAATAGCATGTGAGAAAGGCTCCAGCACCGAGGAATAGGAAAATCTAATCGGGCTGGTTCGATTTATGACACAGGCAATGCCTTTATAGGGACAGCGCGTAATTCTCAAGTAATGAAGACTTTGTAGCTGAAAATTCATCAGAAGCTTTTCAAGACACAATTGAAAACTTGAATTTCAAGGGCCCTTTAGTTATGTCTGAAGCAAGCGTGTGTCATGTGGGAAGATATTGGCCCAAAGTTAAGTTTGCAATTATTGCTTTTTTCCATTCTTGTTTCCGGGGATGTGAGCATTGCTGGAAAGACAGCATTTGTTACCCATCCCTGCTTGCCCTTGACAGCGTGTCAGTGGTGGTGATCTGTCTTGTAGAATCACTGTAGTTTCTGTGGTGTAGCTACATCTTTGGAGCGATGAAGGAGGGAGTTCCAGGATTTTGACCGCACGATAATGATGGAATGCTGATATAGTTCCAAGTCAGAGTGGTGTGTGGTTTGGAGGGGAATTTGCAGGTGGTGACATTCCCATGTGACAAAGAACAAATAACAAAGAAAATTGTTGTAACAAGTAACAAAAATAACAAATTAAATTGCCTATTCTCGATCCTAGTTCTTATGTTCTTATGTATCCCACAGTGTGTCGGTGTTGGAGGGAATGAATAGTTAAGTTGGTGGCTGGGGTGCCAATCAAGGTCATCTTCTCGCAGAGTCTCGCTCGAAGAAAAATTGCCTCATAATTTGCTGGAAATTTGAGCTGATAGCAGGCTGACCAGGACAACAGGACATCTGAAATTGTAGTGAACCACAGGGCCAATAGTTTGTCTTCTTAGCCAGTGAGATATAAGAATTTAGAAAGAAAACGAGAAACGTGACTGCAGTGTTAATGTAAGACGACATGTGACAATAATGAATAAACTTAAAACTTAAACGTAAACTTAAAATGGGGTTGGATCGGGACAGAAAGGGGTGGCATGGTGGCACAGTGGTTAGCACTGCTGCCTCACAGCGTCAGGGACCTGGGTTCGATTCCCGGCTTTGGTCACTGTCTGTGTGGAGTTTGTACGTTCTCCCCATGTCTGCGTGGGTTTCTTCCGGGTGCTCCGGTTTCCTCCCACAGTCCAAAGATGTGCAGGTTAGATGGATTGGCCGTGCTAAATTACCCCTGAGTGTCAGGGGGACTAGCCAGGGTAAATGCATGGGGTTATGGGGATAGGGTCTGGTTGGGTCCCCGTAATCCCCATTGACCCATGCTAGTCTCTCTGTAACTAATGGGCAATTTAGCATGGCTAGTCAACCGAAGCCGCACATCTTTGGACTGTGGGAGGACACCCGGAGCACCCGGAGGAAACCCACGCAGACATGGGGAAAACGTGCAGACTCCACACAGACAGTGACCCGAGGCCAGAATTGAACCCGGGTCGCTGGCACTGTGAGGGAACAGTGCTCACCACTGTGCCACCGTGCCATCCTGAAGGAATGGAACTCCATAGTTTAAGAAGGTGGGGTGATTCTCTTGGCCCGCTAGCCCCCGGTGAGAATTGCATTGGTCCGAAGAATTGGGCATCGACAAAAAACGGGTTTGATACCGGGAGTTAAAACTGTTTTGAGTGTCCCATCCCACTGCGCTGGCCCAGATCAGGGCAGGATTCTGATGAATACCATTTAAATCCAATTTATATGTCATTAGTGGGCTGTAAACCCTCTCGAACCTCCCCCCCACCAACCCCCCCCCCCCCCCCCCCCCACCTCCCCCACCTTCCACCCTCCCACTGCCCAAGGAGAAAGTCCACCGGGTGCCAATCTCTCCTGGTCTTGAGAAGCAGGGACCTGGCACATTAAAATCCAAAGGGGAGCACGGAGTTACATATTGTACCCATGTGCCCCCCTGATGCTGAAAGACTACAAAGGAAGGGTCCCCCAAGAGACCTGAGGGTTGTGTGGGCTCAAGGCTGAGGGCAAGAGTTTAACCATAGGGCTCTCCCTTGGGATGGGTGTCTCATAGCTGGACTGCCCCTTCTAGCCTTGGGAAACCTGAAGATAACTCTTGGCATGGGAATTTCAGGCAGCTCTCTGAGCAAAATCTTCATTCTTCTTCTGTGTACCGTGAAACCTTTGAAGTCATAGAGTCATAGAGGTTTACAGCATGGAAACAGGCCCTTCGGCCCAACTTGTCCATGCCACCCTTTCTTTTTTAAAACCCCTAAGCTAATCCCAGCTGCCTGCATTTGGCCCATATCCCTCTATACCCATCATACCCATGTAACTATCTAAATGCTTTTTAAAAGACAAAATTGTACCCACCTCTACTACTACCTCTGGCAGCTTGTTCCAGACACTCACCACCCTCTGTGTGAAGCAAATGTCCCTCTGGACACTTTTGTATCTCTCCCCTCTCACCTTAAACCTATGCCCTCTAGTTTTAGACTCCCCTACCTTTGGGACAAGATATTGACTGTCTAGCTGATCTGTGGCCTGGTCAATTCAGTTTCCATGTCCCCTGGGCACCTGGCAAGTTTTTAAATCACAGCAGAATTCCATACTGCAGAAGGAATTCCCCTCTCTCTCTCTCAGAAGTGAGAAGACCCCTTTGAAGTCCTCTGACTGACAGGAGATATCAGTTTCATTAGGAGGTGGGGGGGCGGGGCGGGGGGGCGGGCGGTGCTTCCCTGCTCCAGAGCTGCTCTGATGTGGAGATGCCGGCGTTGGACTGGGGTAAACACAGTAAGAAGCTCACACAGCCCCAATCTTTTAACACTGCATTTTTTCAAGTCTTTGAGCCTTCCGAGAAAGCCTTTAAAATCCATTGAAAACTTTTGAAAACTTCTGAAATACCTTGAAATCCCTTTACATCCCTTGATACCCTTTTGATATCTGTTGATATCCCTTGGAATCCTTTCTTAACGCCAGCGGGAACCACTCCGGTTTTCCCACTGGTCAAGTGGCGGCGGGAGGGGGTGAAATTAGAGTGTGATTGGGAGAATCGCGACTGATAGTTCATCTTCTGGGTCAGCGAATCTGATTTGCAGTTACAAACATTTATCAGATGTTAAAAGGGTAACTAATCACCAACTCTTACTTTCTGTGAAACTGGGCAATCAATGGGCAATTTTATACAACCCGAGCAACTGGGCCTGTATTCACTGGAACTTAGAAGAATGAGAGGGGATCTAATTGAAACATATAAAATTCTGACAGGGCTGGACAGACTGAAGGCAGGGATGTTGTTTTCTCTGGCTGGGGATACTAGAACAAGGGGTCACAGTCTCACGATACGGGGTAGGGCATTTAGGACTGAGACGTGGAGAAATTCCTTCACTCAGAAGGTGGTGAACCTGTGTAATTCTCTATCGCTGAATGCTATGGAGGCCAGATCACGGAATATGTTTAAAAAGAAAATAGATAAATTTCTAGACTCTAATGGTTTCAAGGGGCAGAGAGAGAGAGTGTGGGAATATGTTGCTGCGATAGAGAATCAGCAAGCAGCAATGATCAGGACTGGGGAGGTGATGGCCTAGTGGTGTTATCGCTAGGTTTTTTTAAATCCAGAAACTCAACTAATATTCTGAGAACCTGGTTTCGAATCCCACCATAGCAGGTGGTGGAATTTGACTTCTTTTAAATAATTCTGGAAATAAGAATTTACTGATGACCATGAAACCATTGCTGATTGTCAGGAAAATCCATCTGGTTCACTAATGTCCTTCAGGGAAGGAAATCTGCCGTCCTTACCTGGTCTGGCCTACATGTGACTGCAAAGCCACAGCAATGTGGTTGACTCTCAACTGCTCTTTAAATGGCCTAGTCAAGGGCAACTCGGGATGGGCAGTAAATGCTGGCCCAACCAGGAATGCCCATGTGCCATGAATTAATTTTTTTAAATGTTGAAAGGCAGAGCAGGCCTGAGGGGCTGAATGGCCCACTCCTGCTCCTATGTTTCTCTGTTTCTTTGTCAGCCCTGAAAAATAAGATGGAGGCTTGTGCAAAGTAAATGGCAGAACAGCATAAATCGAGCAACATGCAGCGGCATGGTGGCACAGTGGCTAGCACTGCTGCCTCACAGTGCCAGGGACCCGGGTTCAATTCCCAGCTTGTGTCACTGTCTGTGAGGAGTTTGCACGTTCTCCCCGTGTCTGCGTGGGTTTCCTCCGGGTGCTCCGGTTTCCTCCCACAGTCCGAAAGACGTGCAGGTCAGGGTGCATTGGCCATGGCCTACGTGTGGCAATAATAAATTTTTACAAAATGTTCTGAAGATTCACAACTCACAGAATATCCCTGAGTCCCCTGAATTTGCTGGTTGATTTGAACATTATTAACAGCCAGTGTTAACAGCCAGTTGTTGCTTCAGAAGGTTCCGGACTATTATAGTCTCCTGAGAGCTTGTTTCTTGCTGAAGGGGGCTATAATAATGATCATGTCATTTGTCTTGTCGATCACGGAAGGAATAAGTGTGGCACAATTGTTGGGAGCATCAATCAACAATTGATTGCAAGGAATTAAATGGGATATGTCTGTTTAGAAGATTTAAAACACTAGAAATTACTATTAAAGATAATCAAGGGGCTATCAAGAGGTAATCAAGGATGGTTACTTGAGGTTTCTGAGTGCATTGAAGGGTGTTTGCAATGAATGATTTTACTCTTTATGGAATTGTGGCAACAATGTGCATTTAATGTCTGCATGACATCATAGTCGCTTTTCATATGGACACACCAGCTGTAAAATTGAATATTTTCTGCAGGAGACATCGATTTTTACTTACGTCGATATTAAATTGTGAATGAAAATGTGCCAGTCCATTCACAGAATTGAGGAATTGCAGAATTGTTATGACCCAGGCCATTCAGCCCATCATGTCTGCACTTGCTCTCCAAATGAGCATCGTGGCTTAGTGCCATTTCCCTGTCCTTTCCCCGTACTCCAGCACGTTGTTTATATTCAAGTAATCATCCAATTCCCTCACGGATGCCTCAATCGTATCTGCCTCCACCACACTCCAGGCAGTGCATTTTAGACCCAAACTACTCACTTGGTGAAATTTTACCATCCCGTCCGCCGCGGGCATCGGAGCGGGCGAGGGGCGGACCATGGAAAGGTCCATTGACCTCGGGCGGGATTTTACGGTTTTGGAACGAGCGAGGCCGCAAAATCCCGCCCATTGTGAGAAAAAGGCCTTCATGTGAATGGGTAGGCGGCACGGTAGCACAGTGGTTAGCACTGCTGCTTCACAGCTCCAGGGTCCTGGGTTCGATTCCCGGCTCGGGTCACTGTCTGTGTGGAGCTTGCACATTGTCTGCGTGGGTTTCCTCCAGGTGCTCCGGTTCCCTCCCACAGTCCAAAGATGTGCGGGTTAGGTTGATTGGCCAGGTTAAAAAAAAATTTTTTTTAATTGCCCCTTAAGAGTCCTGAGATGCGTAGGTTAGAGGGATTAGCGGGTAAAATATGTGGGGGTAGGGCCTGGGTGGGATTGTGCTCGGTGCAGACTCGATGGGCCGAATGGCCTCCTTCTGCACTGTAGGGATTCTATGATTCTATGATATAGGCCCTTGGTCACTTCTGACTGGAGTCATACCTGGCCCAACACTACATGGTTGTACTTGTTGGAAGTTAATCATCTCAGTCCCAAGACATCTCTGCAGGAGTTCCTCTGGTTAGTGTCCTAGGCCCAAACATCTTCAGCTGCTTCATCAATGACCCTCCCTTCATCATAAGATCAGAAGTGGGGATATTCGCTGATGATTGCACAATGTTCAGCACCATTTGCAACTCCTCAGTGTCAGAATGCAAAGATCCGGACAATATCCAGGCTTGGGCTGACAAGTGGCAAGCAACATGTGCACCACACAAGTGCCATGCAAAGGGTGCCTGTAAAATAGCAAGTGAATGTTGAAGGGTAGGGTCCCTGTCATCTTCCTGCCACCAAGGACCTGGCTGTCTTTGTGCATGATTCACAAAAAGTTGGTTTGCAGGTGCAGCAGGTAATTAAGGAGGCAAATGGAATTTTGTCCTTCATTGCTGAAGGGATGGATTTAAAAACAGGGAGGTTATGTTGCAGCTGTATAAGGTGCTGGTGAGGCCACACCTGGAGTACTGTGTACAGTTTTGGTCTCCTTACTTGAGAAAGGATATATTGGCACTGGAGGGGGTGCAGAGGAGATTCACTAGGTTGATTCCAGAGTTGAGAGGGTTGGCGTATGATGAGAGACTGAATAGACTGGGGCTATACTCATTGTGAATTTAAAAGAATGAGGGGAGATCTTATAGAAACATATAATGTTTTGAAGGGAATAGATAAGATAGAAGCAGGAATGTTGTTTCCATTGGCGGGTGAAACCAGAACAAGGGGACATAGCCTCAAAATAAGGGGGAGCAGATTTAGGACTGAGTTGAGGAGGAACTTCTTCACCCAAAGGGTTGTGAATCTGTGAAATTCCCTGCCCAGTGAAGCAGTTGAGGCTATCTCATTGAATGTCTTTAAGGCAAAGATAGATAGATTTTTGAACAGTGAAGGAATTAAGGGTTATGGTGAGCAGGCGGGTAAGTGGAGCTGAGTCCATGAAGAGGTCAGCCATGATCTTATTGAATGGTGGAGCATCCTCAAGGGGCAAGATGGCCGACTCCTGCTCCTAGTTCTTATATTCTTATAGCATTTTACCAGTGGCGAGGAAGCTGGAGAACAGCCTTCCAACCTCTCCCCTGCATAGAGACCATCTGATTAGCTCTGACTGCTTGCCCACAGGCTTTTATGGCGAAGCACCCTTAATCATGCATGATACATGGAAAAGCCTCCATGGCAGCAATGGCTGTCTCTTGACAACACTCCTCCCTGCCCTTGCCAAGCCACTGGACTTCCCTACACCCCCACCCCACTAAAGTCTGCCTGATGGACCCGGCAACCCCTGACCGCTCCCCCCCCCCGCCCCCCCATTCACCTCATCGCTAGAGCAGTTTCCATTACTGCATCCTCTAGGCTAGGTACACACCCAGAAGCAGTCTCTGCCCACGACACTGCTAAGACTGCTGAGTGGCCCACCCTCCATAAGATCATAAGAGATTAGGCCATTCGGCCCCTCAAGCCGACTCCACCAGTGAACAACATCATGGCTGATTTCATTGTTATCTTAAATCCATTTTTCAAGTATTTCACTTTTATTCCCTACTTTTACACTCCTTTGCCCTTGCAGTAAGTACCAATCCCCAGGGGGCAACTAATTTGCTGTCAGATGCGCCAATAAGTGGCTGTGGGTGTCACAAATGGCCAAGGTGCGGTAGGGGCCCTCGCTGCTCTGACTAAACTTAACCCAATACTTCTACCTGTGTGGAGGTTTGAAACAAAGGGATACAAATATACGATAAGCACCATTAAATTAATCACAAGTTTAGAAGAAGCTTATTTACTGGGATGGGGTGGGGCAGTTAAGATGCCAGCAACCTGTAAATTGATTTGATTTGATTTATCAATGTCACATGTATCAGTATGCAGTGAAAAGTATTGTTTCTTGTGCGCCATACAGACAAAGCATACTGTTCATAGAGAAGGAAAGGAGAAGTTGCAGAATGTAGTGTTACAGTCATAGCTAGGGTGTAGAGAAAGATCAACTTAATGCAAGTTCGGTCCATTCAAAAGTCTGACAGCAGCAGGGAAGAAGCTGCTCTTGAGTCGGTTGGTACGTGACCTCAGACTTTTGTATCTTTTTCCTGGTGGAAGAAGGTGGAAGAGAGAATGTCCGGGGTGTGTGGGGTCCTTGATTATGCTGGCTGTTTTTCCGAGGCAGCGGGAAGTATAGACAGATTCAATGGATGGGAGGCTGGTTTGAGTGATGGACTGGGCTTCGTTCACGACTCATTGTAGTTTATTGTGGTCTTGGGCAGAGCAGGAGCCATACCAAGCTGTGATACAACCAGAAAGAATGCTTTCTATGGTGCATCTGTAAAGGTTGTTGAGAGTCATAGTGGACATGCCGAATTTCCTTAGCCTCCTGAGAAAGTAGAGGTGTCAAATTGGTCCTGTCATAGAGCCTTTAATTATGCTGATCAGTTATCTGCCTCCTCAAGGTGGGCAGCTAAGACCCGGCAGTCTGAGTCTGGTTCTGGGAATCCTGTCCCAAGGCGTTGTCCCAAAGCAAATCCCTGCTGTTTTACCATCTCTTCCCTGTCCCCAATCCCAGCATCTCCGGGAGGGGTTTGCGGGGGTGGGCAGGGAAATTTGGGCTGCAGAGTCAATGGAAAACGTCCAAACTCAGGTTGATAAATCTTACTCCAGGGATTTGAAACCGGGGCAGGTATCTGGTGTATGGATTCAGGTCAGTTTTAGCGACTGAACAGGCTGAAGGGACTAAATGGCCTCATCCTACTTCTCTCTCTTCATGATCTCGGGGCTCTGTGAATAGTGTCAACCTGCTGTTGGCTCCCTAGTCATGGATCCTTCCAATTATCGCAGTCTCTCATTGACCTCTTCCCTTGCTTATCTCCACGCTGCACATTATTCCATATTCCGTATGGGTGAACAGTAGTGCTAACAGTATAATGATTTCTTTACACCTAGTGTCATCACACAGTTGTCCCATTAGCTGCTGTTACATAACACCACCCATCATTTAAGCATCTACCAGGTGTTGAACACAGATTAACTTTATTAACAACATGAGGTGTACTTAATACCTCTAATTTGTGTTTATCGATTATTATGCTTGGATGAAGCATTCATGAGGTGGCACTAATTTATACGTAATACTGAAGGATTCTTTCAGGTTATAAATCCTCATGTGTCGTAATAAATAGAAATCCTTCAGAGTTATGGATCATGAGATTACTCACGGTCAAAATTAAATCAGACAAAAACTTGTCTTTGGTGACTTTCTTTCCTCATCGGAAACTGGGGTACGTATCCAGAGTCTTCGTGGCCTAAATAGTTAGCTGCAAACATTGTCACAGTGAGGCTGGTTGCTATTCTAATTTACGATGAAAACTTCCAGTCTCATCAGTGACTGGGATTCATTTGCTTTTGATTTGATTTATTATTGTCACATGTATTGGGATACAGTGAAAAGTATTGTTTCTTGTGCGCTATACAGACAAAACATACCATTCATAGAATACATAGGGGAAAAGAAAAGGAAAGGGTGCAGAATGTAGTGTTAGAGTCATAGCTAGAGTGCAGAGAAAAGTCAACTTAATAGAAGGTAGGTCCATTCAAAAATCTGCTGGCAGCAGGAAAGAAGCTGTTCTTCAGTTGGTTGGTATGTGACCTCAGACTTTTATATCTTTTTCCCAACGGAAGAAGGTGGAAGAGAGAATGTCTGGAGTGCATGGGGTCCTTGATTATGCTGACTGCTTTGCCGAGGCAGGGGGAAGTGTAGACAGTGTCAATGGATTGGAGGCTGGTTTGGGTGTTGAACTGGGCTACATTCATGACCCTTTGTAGTTTCTTGCGGTCTTGGTCAGAGCAGGAGCCATACCAAGCTGTGATACATCTGGAAAGGATGCTTTCCATGATATAACTGTAAAAATTGGTCAGGGTCATAGCGAACATGCCGAATTTCTTTAGCCTCCTGAGAAAGTAGAGGCTTTGGTCGGCTTTCTTAACTATAGCATCATCCTGGAGGGATGAGAGCAGATTCTCTGTTGTTGCTGCAGTGAATGGAGTTTGGGCTGAGCACCAAATTCTCGGTTCTCGCTGACAGTGAGACGGGAATGGATGATGTCGGAAAATTCCGTCCAATGCAATTGCGTAAAAGTCAGAGGACAGCAATCAGGAGTGGAAATCCTGGTTTTCTTTTCCCTACAGTTTACCTTATTCTTTGAGTGGGATTTCCATGCCGAGTGTTTCATGGTGGCGGCCTGCCATTGGCCAGTGGGGGGATCTTCTGGTCCTGCTGTTGTCAATAGAGTTTCTCATTGAATACTTCCCTCACCACCGAGAAACCCAAAGGTGGGGGGGGGTTGCACAACTGACAGCAATGGACAATCCCACTAATGTGAACGGCCAGAAAATTCCACCTTTTGCCTCTTTGTTAACCTTGGCAAATATGGCAAACCTAAGATTAAAATTGAAACACTTGGCAAGTACATTATAGACCACTACTACGTTTTTGCAACCATGATAGTCTTCTAACACAATACATAGCAATTTGGCTGTAATTGGCCAAACAAGCATGAAAGGTGTTGGAATTTCCAAGGAAAATTACATCCAACTCAATGTTGTGTACTCGATATCTTGGATCTATGCACAGATGACACTAGTTTCTGTTTGGCACGTTGGGGCATAGCCCCTTTAAGAGAATGGGTTTCAGGGAAATGTGACCCTGGGTGTGGGGTGACCTGCCCAGGGACCACCCTGAGGGGGCAGTTGTCGTTTGGGGTGGGCACAGTAAGAAGTCTCACAACACCAGGTTAAAGTCCAACAGGTTCATTTGAATCATGAGCTTTAGGAGCGCTGCTCCTTCATCAGGCGAGTGACTCCGAAAGCTTCTGATTCCAAATAAACCTGTTGGACTTTAAGCTGGTGTTGTGAGACTTCTTACTTTGCCCACTCCAGCCAACACCGGCATCTCCATCTCATTGTTTGGAGTGTGGCGAGAGTAAGATTGCAATGAATTCCTGAGTTCCCTGATGCCTGTCTGTGGAGTGAGTTCTTGAAGATACTCCTCAGTAGTAAAGACTGTAACAGTTTCTATATCGGTAACAGGTTTTAAAAAGTCTAATCCATGCTTCAGCTCCTGTTTCCGGGTCTTTCTCTGGTTTAGTTTACTTTTCTCTGAGTCTACACCCAGGCTTGACAAATCAAATGCAGTGAGCATTAATAATGAACAGACTCACATAATTAATTGAACACCACACTTGATTTTTTTGCACCAGATTAAAATGCATCATAATGGAGGGTGGCCTTGTTCACCAGACAAATGATGCCCCAAATCATAGAATCCCTCCAGTGCAGAAGGGGGTCAATCGGCTCATTGAGTCTGCACAGACACTCTGACAGAGTATCCTACCCAGGCTCTCTCCCCTGCCGTATCCCCATGTATCTACCCTGCTGATCCATCATGGGATGCTAAGGGACAATTTAGCATTGCCAATGCACCTAACCTACTCACCTCTGGAGTATGGGAGGAAAGCAGAGCACCCAGAGGCAACCCACCCATTCACAGGGGGAACATGCAGTCTCTGCACAGACAGTGACCCAAGTCAGGGAATCGAACCGGGTCCCTGGCGCGGTGAGGCAGCAGTGCCAACCACCGTGCCACCGTGCTGCCTGTAATGCATTAATTACCATTGCGAGTTTATATTAAATGTTTCCATTTTAAGGGCCCGCAAGGAAGCTCTTAAAATTAATCTGGTTCTTTTGTCAGCAAGGATACTAATAAACAATTTTTAAAGCTGTTTAAATCTTTTTTTAATTTACTGAATAAAGCACCCAATTCAACCAGGAAATGGCTTTGTATATTTTTTAGCCATGTTTTAAATTGAGATATTCAGAGGCAATGAACTGGACACTCTGATTTAAAAAAACGGGAGGCGATTTTCCCATCCCGCTGCGCTGCTTTTGTGGTGCAGTGGAACGGGAGACTCTAACGGAGGCTTGTTTCCTGGGTTTCTCGTAGGGCGCCCCAGCCTCTGCGTGTCTCCGGCAGCCAGATTTTCAATGCTGTCAACTCTGCGCCAAAAATCGGCACTGAGTTGAATAATTAATACAAATTCTAATTTCCATACAATTTAAATCCCATTAGTGGGCCCAGGCCTGAAATCTCCAGGTTCGCCGGCATCTAACCCAGCGCGAGGAATGGTTCAATCCAGCGGGGTTTACAATCGCGCCTCACTTGCGGAGAGCTGGTGACCGACCCCACTGGAGTGAAGGGGGGCCATCGAGGCCTCCCCCAGAGGGTAGGGTGCAGGGGTGTGCCCCCTGGGCATTGCCAGCTTGGCAGTGCAAGCCTGGGCCCCCGGCACAGCCCACATGGCAAAGTGCCAATACCTAGGGGGCATCTCAGCATTGCCCACTGGGCATTGGGCAGTGCCAAGAGGGCATGGCCTAATGGAAGGTCAGGGCCTCTGGGGGGCAATTGGTGGGGGTGGGGTGTCCCTCTGCCACTCTGCATTTGGACTGAGTGACAGAGAGAGGGAGGCCAGTGATTGGGCTGACTATCGGGATGGTGGTGGGGCGTTCAGCCTGCTGGGGTGGTTGGAACTACTGGTTGGGGGGTGAATCGGGATGGATCGGGAGATTGGGACTGCAGGTGCTGGGGGTGGGGGGGGGGGGGGGGGGGGGCGGCGGGAACATTGAGGCGGGCTAGGGGCTAGTGGGGGGGGGGGAGTGGGGGAGGGGGTCATTCGAGACTGGCCTGGCCATGGTCAGAGGGCCAGCGATTGGTCTGTGGGGGAGTCGGAGGTAGTCATGATGTGGAGATGCTGGCGTTGGACTGGGGTAAACACCAGGTTAAAATCCAACAGGTTTATTTGGTAGCAAAAGCAAAAGCAAAAGCCACACAAGGTCCTCTCTCTGTAACCCCACATATTTACCCTGCTAATCCCCTTAACATTAAAGAGGCAATTTACCACGGCCAATCCACCTAACCTGCACATCTTTGGACTGTGGGAAGAAACAGGAGCACTCACGGGGAGAACGTGCAAACTCCACAGAGACAGTCACCCGAGACGGGAATCGAACCCGGGTCCCTGGAGCTGTGAGGCAGCAATGCTAACCACTGTGCTACCGTGCTGGTCAAAATAAAAGGCGAGGCTAACATTCCCAGTGCAGTGCAGTGCTGAGGGGGTGCTGCAGTGCCTGAAATGCTGACTTATGGGTGAGTTTTAAAATCAGAGCCCGACCTGGCCTCTCGAGTGGGTGTTGAAGATTCCATCGCACAATTTTTAAGAGGAGGAGGGGAGTTCTCTCTGGTGTTCCTGGCTGGTAATTAGCACTTAGCCAACACTTAAAGAAGATTATCTGGCCATTATCATAGTGCTATGTGAGGGGGCCATGCTGTGTGCAAATTGGCTACTGCATCTTTTATATTATGACAATGATCACACTTGAAAGGTACTTAAGTGGCTGATAGGAGCTTTGCAACATCCTGAGGTCATGAAAGGCGCTATATAAATTCAAGTTCTGCTCGCAGAGGACAGGTTGCTTGAGGAAAAGCCGGCATCAGACACACCTGATGTCTTGCGGCATGGTGGCACAGTGGTTAGCACTGCTGCCTCACAGCGCCAGGGACCCGGGTTCGATTCCCGGCTCGGGTCACTGTCTGCGTGGAGTTTGCACGTTCTCCCTGTGTCTGCGTGGGTTTCCTCCGGGTGATCCGGTTTCCTCTCACAGTCCAAAGATGTGAGGGTTAGGTTGATTGGCCATGTTAAGTTGACCCTCAGTGTCAGGGGGAGTGGCAGGGTAAAGGTGTGGGGTTATGGGAATAGGGCCTGGGTGGGATTGTGGTCAGTGCAGGGTCGATGGGCCGAATAGCCACATTCTGTACTGTAGGGATTCGATAGCCGCATCTTGCTGGAGGTGGAGTTTAATATTTAAGCCGCAGTGAATCTGATTGTTGGACGAGATGGCGAGGGGATTTTTCGTAATCCTTAATGAGAAATAAAGTTGCTCAGAGATCACAGAATCTGTGAAGCAGCTTATTTTGCACTTTTTTAATCGCTATGCAAACAATTGATTTTGTAATTTAAAACAGATTTCGACCAACGTGGGATAATTCACACTGGGCGCACCACTCGTTTAAACGGCAGCACAATGTATCGAATCTTGATCACCGGTTTAGATCTGAGGAATTGGGAATCAATTAGCTTTTGTTGCCTTGCAATGTCAAAAATCTGAATATATTTTTTTAGAATCCCATAGTGCAGAAAGAGGCCATTTGGCCCACAGCTGCAACACAGCGCCAGCGACCCGGGTTCTATTCCCGGCTTTTGACAAAGGGTCATCCGGACTCGAAACGTCAGCTCTTTTCTCTCCTTACGGATGCTGCCAGACCTGCTGAGATTTTCCAGCATTTTCTCTTTTGGTTCTATTCTCAGCTTGGGTCACTGTCTGTGTGGAGTCTGCACATTTTCCTCGTGTCTGCGTGGGCTTCCTCTGCGTGCTCCGGTTTCCTCCCACAGTCCAAAGATGTGCGAGTTAGGTGGATTGGCCATGCTAAATTGCCCCTTAGTGTCAAGTGTGAGACATTGCACTTTGGAAGGACAAACCAAAGTAGAACGTACAGGGTAAATGGTAGGACTCTGAAGAGTGCAGTTGAACAGAGGGATCTGGGAATACAGGTACAGAATTCCCTAAAAGTGACGTCACAGGTGGATAGGGTCATAAAGAGTGCCTTTGGTACATTGGCCTTTATAAATCGGAGTATCGAGTATAAAAGTTGGAGTGTTATGGTAAGGTTATATAAGGCATTGGTGAGGCCGAATTTAGAGTATTGTGTACAGTTTTGGTCACCTAGTTACAGGAAGGATGTAAATAAGGTTGAAAGACTGCAGAGAAGATACACAAGGATGTTGCCAGGACTTGAGAAGCTGAGTTACAGAGAGAGATTGAATAGGTTGGGACTTTATTCCCTGGAGCGTAGAAGAATGAGGGGAGATTTGATAGAGGTGTATAAGATTTTGATGGGTATAGATAGAGTGAATGCAAGCAGTGGGGCTGAGGCTCGGGGAGAAAAAAACCAGGGGGCCTGGGTTAAGGGTGAAAGGAGAAAAGTTTAAAGGGAATATTAGGGGGGGCTTCTTCACGCAGAGAGTGGTGGGAGTGTGGAATGAGCTGCCGGATAAAGTGGTAAATGCGGGGTCACTTTTAACATTTAAGAAAAACTTGGACGGGTTCATGGATGAGAGGGGTGTGGAGGGATATGGTCCAAGTGCAGGTCAATGGGACTAGGCAAAAAATGGTTCAGCACAGACAAGAAGGGCCAAAAGGCCTGTTTCTGAGCTGTAATTTTCTATGGTTCTATGGCTTTCTATGGGACAAGCTAGGGTAAATGCATGGGGTTATGAGGATAGGGTCTGGTGGGATTGTGGTCTGTGCAGACTCGATGGACCAAATGGCCTCCTTCCGCACTATAGGGATTCTATGATTCTAATTTCCAGAGAAAGCACATCACCTTCAAAACTTTAACCAGAAGTGGACTCTTAAATTGCAATGAAACTTCTGCTCAAGCTCATTCTTCCGTAACTGAAGTGAGGGAAGAAACCTACCCTGAAGACATTGCCATATAGTCAAAATCTCTTCCACTGGGTATGACTGAATATTTCACAATAAATAGACCAGAGAACAGAGGTAATGTGGAAAATTTGAGAAAAGAGTTTGAGGTTTGAGGAAAACAATTTAAAATCTTCACGAGTCCCATTTTCTGAGCAAGGAGAGAAATGGCAAAATGAAAAGGAGAAATCAGTTGATTTTTTATGGAAACCTCTGAGGCAGTCGACTCCCTGACCCTGATAAAAGGGAACAATCATTTGTCAACGGGTGCTCGAACTGGAGAAATGTCGGCCGAGATATTGCTGATCATGAAACATTCAACGCTCTTATTAAAGTTATGTTCGAAGATGTAAATTATCAGGAAGAATTGATTCTGTGTTATCGCCTCAGTTTGAAAAGGTTTAAGTTTTAAAGTTTATTTATTAGTGTCACCAGTAGGCTTACATTAACATTGCAATGAAGTTAGTGTGAACATCCCCGAGTCGCCACAATCCAGCGCCTGTTCAGGTACATTGAGGGAGAATTTAGCATGGCCACAATCCCGCCCCAGCCCTATCCCCATAACCCCATGCATTTACCCTAGCTAGTCACCCTGACACTAAGGGGCAATTTAGCATAGCCAATCCACTTTAACCCGCACATTTGAAGGATGAAGGGAGATCTTATTGAAACTTACAGGATACTCGAGGCCTGAATAGAGTTGACGTGGAGAGCATGTTTCCACTAGTAGGAAAAACTAGAACCAGAGGGCACAACCTCAGGCTAAAGGGACAATCTTTTAAAACAGAGATGAGGAGGAATTTCTTCAGCCAGTGTGTGGTGAATCTGTGGAACTCTTTGCCACAGAAGGCTGTGAAGGACAGGCCATTGAGTGTCTTTAAGACAGAGATAGATAGGTTCTTGATTAATAAGGGGATCACGGGTTATGGGAAAAAGGCAGGAGAATGGGGATGAGAAAAAAATCAGCCTTGATTGAATGGTGGAGCAGATTCAATGGGCCGAGTGGCCTAACTCTGCTCCTATATTTTATGGTCTTACCTCTGGGCTGTGAGAGGAAACATACGCAGACACGAGAAGAACGTGCAGACTCCACACAGACAGTGACCCAAGGCTGGAATTGAACCCGGATCCCTGGCACTGTGGGGCAGCAGTGTTAACCACTGTGCCACCATGCCACCCCAAAGGAGTGTTCTTACTGGAGGAAAGTGCTGAGACGTCTTGTTGCCACACTCAGACTATTTTCCACCCTGGGACTTCCTTTAAGAGGACATGGTGAGTTATCACTGTCAAGTCAAAGAGGTAATTTTTTTAGCCTGCCTTGAATATTTCAGAGAATTTGATGAGCTTCTCAAAAAGCATTTGAAACGCTATCAATATTGTGGCTCAGGGAAAAATTTTTTTAACACAAGGAACATAAAAAACCTACAATGGTTTCATCGCTATAATGACAGAGCGACTGAGAATCCAATTCACCAATGAAGTTAAAAATGCAAAATACTATTCCATAATAATTGCTTCAACACCAGATGCGAGTCATAAGTAAAAAGTAAAGTTTATTTATTAGTCACAAGTAGGCTTACATTAACACTGCAATGAAGTTACTGTGAAAGTCCCCGAGTTGCCACATTCCAGCGTCTGTTCGGGTACACTGAGGGAGAATTTAGCACAGCCAATGCACCAAACCTGCACATCTTTGGACTGTGGGAGGAAACCGGAGCACCCGGAGGAAACCCAAGCAGACACGGGGAGAACGTGTAAACTCCACACAGACATGTGGATCGATTAACATTAATGTTAAGATATGTGACCAGCGATGATGAAGTTATGGAGCGATTTCTCTGATTTTTCCAGCTGCAATCCCACACCTCTGACAAGTGCTTTGGAAATCATTGCAAATATAGGTTTGGACATCAAAAATTGTGGAGGGCGGCGCTTCGGTAATGCCGCAAATATGGAGTGACACCTCTAAATGCAACCAATCCATCACTCTCAGAGCTCATGTTTGGCAAACCAGTATGTACCAAAATTCTGACTCTTACCCATTCTACTCTCTCAGAAACAGGAGAGCAACTTGTAAAACTGCAAGAGAAGATGATCAATGTGTACTATAGAAAGGCAGGTAAGAATTGCCAAGTTTAAACTGGGACATATTCACATTGTCAGGCATTTTGATATTTTGTATATTTCTGTCATGCTCCAAGGCCTTCCTTTGTTTCTTCTGAATGTGCGTTGTCTTTATACTTGTGTTAAAATGTAGCCACTTGTGAGGAGACCCAGTGTTCTAAAGATCAGAACCGAATGTTAGGAACACCTCTTAGAGCACCCGGAGGAAACCCATGCAGACATGGAGAAAACATGCAAACTCCACACAGAGAATGACCCAAGCCGGGAATCGAATCCAGGTCACTGGAGCTGTGAGGCAGCAGTGCTAACCACTGTGGCACCATGCCGCCCCTGGCAACATGCTTGTAAATCTCTTCTGGGTCATGTGTTTTGGTCAGTGGTGCGGTATAAGAGGATGTGATTGTGAGTGAGGCAGGAAAAGGGACAAAGCACAGAGTAGTGGAAGACCCTCAGACTCTCAATTGTCAGACAGCTTTAAGGTGCTCACAATCTGTGTGGAATAATGCAAGGTCTACAAGGTGAATGATCGGAATGGCCATTGTACCAGAAATCCGTTCAAATGGAAGGAGCAAGAAAGGGATATAATGGTAGTAAGGGGCAGTATAGTGAGGGGGATTGACACTGTTCTCTGTGGCAACTAGCGAGAATCCAGAAGGCTGTGTTGCCTGCCAGGGTTCTGGACATCTGCTTAGAGTTGGAGAGGAACTGGGAGGGGGAGGGCCCAGTTTCTGTTGTCTATCTAGGTACCAATGACAGAGGTAGAATGAGGAAGGAGGCTCTGCATAGTCAGTATGAGGAGCTATGCACTGAATTAAAAAGCAGAACCTCAAAGGAACTAATCTTCCAATTATTACCTGAGCCATGCACAAATTGGCATAGGCCAATAAAACGAGAGAGATATTGTGTGGTTCAAAGACTGGCGCAGGAGAAATGGATACTGGTTCATGAGACACTGGCACAGCTACTGAGGATAGTGGGCATTGTACTGCTGGGACAGTCTACACCCTTTATATTGGTTTTAATATTCCAAAATTCATTGGATTCGGGGAAGATTCCATTAAGTTGGAAAATAGCAAACTTATTGAGGTGTGAACTGTCCTTCAGTAACATTTAGTGGATAACTAACAGAAATACCTGACATGTTAAAATGAACAATTTACAATTTATTTTAACTAACCGGGAACTTTATTCATAAAATCATAGAAACCCTACAGTACAGAAAGAGGCCATTGGGCCCATCAAGTCTGCACCGACCACAATCCCACCCAGGCCCTCCCCCCATATCCCTACATATTTTACCCGCTAATCTACGCATCCCAGGACACTAAGGGGCAATTTTAGCATGGCCAATCAACCTAACCCGCACATCTTTGGACTGTGGGAGGAAACCGGAGCACCCGGAGGAAACCCACGCAGGCACGAGGAGAATGTGCAAACTCCACACAGACAGTGACCCAAGCCGGGAATCGAACCCAGGTCCCTGGAACTGTGAAGCAGCAGTGTTAACCACTGTGCTACCATGCCACCCAAAACCTTCATTCAAAAATAGAGGGGGACAGAAAACAGTAAACTATAGGCCAGTCAGCTTAACATCTGGCATAGGGGAAATGTTCAGAACTATTATTAAAGACATGATAGCAAGACACTTAGATAAATTCAACAAAATCAGGCAGAGTCAACCCGGTTTTGTGAAAGGAAAAATCATGTTTAATCAATTTATTAGAGTTCTTTGAGGAAGTAACAAGTGCTGAGGATAAAGGAGATAAAGACAGAGTTCCCAATACAAGAGTTAAAGTTAGAGTTATTTATTAGTCACAGGTAAGGCTTACATTAACGCTGCAATGAAGTTACTGTGAAATTCCCCTCATCACCACATTCCAGCACCTGTTCAGGTCAATGCACCCTAACGAGATGCTGTCATGTGTCTTTAGGCAATAGCAGCATGACATTCACTTAAGGGAAATTATGTTGAAAGTGTTATGATGGGGAGGTTGTCCCCCTTTTTAAACATAACGCCGAATCCCCCAAAGGGAAATAGCTCACCTCGCAATCTGTTAAAAGTGTGTGGGAAGGTGTGAACTGTCCTTCAGTAACGTTTAGTGGGTAACTGACAGAAATAATCTGACACTCACTTTAAAATGAACACTTTACAATTTATTTATTTAACTAACCGGGAACTTTAACTAAACAAGTAACATACCGAATAAAATAAGATTCTACTGGAATGCTGTTCAAATAAACTCAATATATATTCATTAACCAAAAAAGTAACAAATAGAATTTATTCACTCTCAAAATGATATACAACCAGGTTTTGTGTCTTTTGGAACCTTCTGGAGTTTCTTGGTTGACTTCTCTGTCTGTAAGCTCTCTTTTGATTTGATACATTTCGCTGGTTAGATATTCTCGTAAGAGATATATGACACTGGCAGAGTGGAGAGTGGAGAGCTGCTCTCTCCCTCTCAAGGCCTGAGAGGTGGCAGTTGCTATCTTTTGTTTTTTTCCCCCTTTCACTCTCTTTTATACCTGTGGTGACCTATCAACTTTCCAACAATAGGATCGGTCTGCTGGTGCCAACATTGTCAAATTCAAATCTTGTAGGCTCTTGGTAGCTTTAAATTGCTTGGGCAAAATTCAAACAAAAACAAGGTTGCCTTGTCAAGATTACTGCTTGACTTTTTGATACAAGTGTTTCAGTCTGGACTTTGGATGTATTTTGCATTTTAAAACCTCCAAGCACTGAAACGAAACACCAGCTTTTAAAGAAACCACGCAATGATTTTTTTCCCTCGAGCATTTTTTAAATTCTTTACACTTTTATCAACGCCACATTCCAACTCCACAAAACTCAACTTCGCAACAAAAGCAATTTTCGTTTCACTTCTGTTTTTAACGGAACACACATCAGTCAGCTCTGATGCTGGTGTCTTTCAGTTTTATACTCATGTATATATGTTCTCATGTGCCTAGTCTCAATAAATGAAGCAACAGCACATTTGCGCAATCTCTTATCAGTAATTGGTGCTTTTATATCATTATATCACAAGATGACATGAGGCAGTTTGGGACATCCTGTGGTCATGAAAGATGCTTTGCAAATGCAAATCTTTCTTTCTATTTTTTGATGAGAAAGTAGGGATTTGTTTCTGCAGGAAATCTCCTGACCTTGCTCTATAACTGAGGCAGGAACCCCAGGAGGAATGGTGTACCAGTTTAGAGAATGCGTAAGCAAACGATATGTTAATAGAATATAATGAGAGGGTGTAGAAAGAATGCAAAACCTATTAGCTAATGGGTCTGGAGGATTTGTGAAGATTTTATAATTGTTGTATTTGGTTAACAAAAGAGCTTCGATGTTACTTGTGCATCCCTGATTTGTCATCACTCCTTCATTGGTGATCGTATCTTCAGCTGGCTAGATTCTAAGCTCTGAAATTCCTTCCTAAAGCTTCCTGCCTTTAGAGGCTCCTGAACACATTTCTCTTCGACCAAGGTGCAGTGGCACAGTGGTTGGCACTGCTGCCTCACAGCACCAGGGACCCAGGTTCGATTCCCAGCTTGGGTCACTGTCTGTGCGGAGTCTGCACGTTCTTCCCGTCTCTTTGTGGTTTTCCTCCAGGTCCTCTTGATTCCTCCCACAGTCCGAAAGACGTGCTAGTTAGATGCATTGGCCATGCTAAATTCTCCCTCAGTGTACCCGAACAGGCGCTGGAGTGTGGTGACGAGGAGATTTTCACAGTAACTTCTTTGCAGTGCTAATGCAAGCCTAGGTTGGCACGGTGGCACAGCGGGTTAGCACTGCTGCCACACAGCGCCAGGGACCCAGGTTCAATTCCAGCCTTGGTCGCTGCCTGTGTGGAGGTTGCGCATTCTCCTTGTGTCTGCATGGGGTGCGCTGGTTTCCTCTCACCGTTCTAAAATGCGTGGGTTAGCTGCATTGGCCATGCTAAATTGCCCCTTAGTGTCAGGGGGATTAGCAGGGTAACTGTATGGGGTTAGGGGAATAGGGCCTGGGTGGGATTGTGGTCAGTACAGACGCGATGGGCCAAATGGACTCCTTCTGCGATTCTATGATTCTACCTGTGACTAATAAATAGACTTGAACTTTAAGGCTAATAAGGCTTTTAGTTTTCTGTCCTAATGACAGCAAATTTTGTCAAATGTCACTCTTGTGAAGCAGCTTGGACTTCACGATGTTGAAAGCAGTATATGAATATGTGTTGTGGTTGTTCTTACTGACGTTAACGAGCTAATGCTGAACCCCACCTTCATCTGACATTTCACCAAGTTAATTATTAAGTGTCCATTGTCCCTTTAATGTAAAAGACTAAAGTCAGCACACAATAAGGAGAGCAGGCACCTCGATAAGCTTTAGTATTTCAAGCACACCAGCTTCAAGCTTGTCTATTCTATTGAGCTGCATCTATATTATTTCTCCTGGACAAATAGTGTAGGTTTTTTTTACATGGGACAACCACACCAGAGACATTAATTCTGCTCTTTATATGGATAATACAGGGACTTATATTCCATTTATTTACATCAGATGGGGCAATAAAATCTTCGAGGGTCTAAAATTACGTTGAAGCATGTGGAAGCTCACAGGATAAAGTATGAAGTTGTAAATTGGATTATTAATTAGCTCAACAATAACAGGACACTTATTTATAGTAACAGTTTTAATTGGACAGCTGGTAGCTGTGGTGTTCTCGAAAGCCATGCTGTTTGTAGAACCAATGAATATGTTTGATGATGGTTTGCAAGGAGACTGGCGAAGCTTGTTGATGACATTAAGGAGGTAGAATTGATCCATGCCAGCAGCTTAAAGTAGGCCGCTAGCCAATCAGAAGCCCATTGCATGTGATTCCCATTCTCCACAGGATGTGTAGGATAGTGGAAGACAATGTAGGGCTATATACTTGCAACATGAGATGAAAGCTGAGATGAGGTAGCAAATATGGAAATGCGGTGGATGCAGTGTATATGGACTTTAGGAGAGTTTTAGAGTTAAGACCATAAGGCACTAAGAAGTAGGAACAGGAATAGGCCATTCGGCTCCTTGTACTTGCTCCGCCATTCAATAAGATCACAGCTGATCCAACATTCCTCACGTCCACTTTCCTTCCCTTTCCTCATAATCCTTGATTCCCTTATTGATCAAAATATACGCAAGGGATGGGATTCTCCCCAAAAAATTCCAAGTGTCGAATTTGCATAAAAATTGGAGTAAATCCTGCTGTTTTTTTCAGCGGGCTTTTCAAATGAATCTCTCACACTCTGTGCACTGCAAAGTGCACTGGTGTGAATCTCATTAAAAATCAGTGGGCAGAGTCTATTTCCGCTGGAGAGGCCGGCAGCATAGCACTGAGCGGGCCATTGCACATGTGCTGATCTGTCAATGCTGAGATTGGTGTATGCGCAGTAGCCCCCATACTGCCGGCCTCCTAATCGCTGGCCAGCCCTGTGACCCCCGCATCGCTGGCCGTGTGACCCCTCCACCCCACCGATCGCTGGTCCCCCGGACGTGTCCGGGCCAGCCCCAACCCCCACTCCACGGCCCGCCTCGATCTTTCCCCCTGCCCCGGCAGTTCCGATCTTCCAATTTTTCCGCTCCCCCAAACAATCTGGACTGCACCTTTTGAACCCTGCATCTCCTGTGATCTATATATCAATAGGCAACTTGAGAGATCTGCAGGTTAATGGGAGGATGGATTTAAATTTTCGGTGAATGTTCAGGCATGAGTTAAGTGGCCCATAAAACAGGAATTAAGCAGCTTTGGTTCAGCATTAGTTTTTTGATTAGTTAATGGGAACATTTGAGATCAAGATCTGAGGTTGAGCAAAAGGAGGCCATTCAGCCCAACGTGCCTCGTGCCTTTAAAGAACCACTCACCCTGCTCCCTCCCAATAGCTTTGCAAATCTTTCCTATCCAAGAACATTTACACCTTTTCTGCAAGTTATTTTACATCTGCTTCGCTACACAATCTCTCATCTACCCGTCATTTTAAATCCTGGCCCTTTGGTTATAGGCTCACTTGCTAGCATTTTCCATCCATCATCATTTTGAATATCTCTCGTGAATCTGCTCTCAAATCTCTCAGCCCTGTGTGGGGAGCAATCTCAGCTTCTCTGGGACTCTCCGAAAAACTGAAGTCTCGCATCCCAAGCTGCTCCCATTCTAGTAGATCTCCTCGGCGCCCACTCCAAGACCCTGACACCCTTCCGTGAGAATGACACCTAGAATTGGGTACAAGTGGACACAGTTCCTAACTCAGGAACGTTGAGCCAAACTGGAAGAAAAACTTCATCTGTTTGTAAATGACATCTTGAAACATTTTCTTATTCATTTGTGGGACATGGGTGTTGCTGGTTGGGCCAGCATTTATTGTCCATTCCCAGTTGTCCTTGAACTGAGTGGCTTGCTGGGCCATTTCAGAGGGCAGTTGAGAATCAGCCACATTGTTGTGGGTCTGGAGTCACGTGTAGGCCAGATCGAGTAAGGACAGCAGATTTCCTTCCCTAAAGGACATTAGTAAGTGAACCAGATGGTTTTTGTTTTCCAACAATCAACAATGGTTCATGGCAGATTCTTAATTCCTGATATTTTTTATTGAATTCAAATGCCACCAGCTGCCGTGGCGGGATTCAAACCCGGGTTCCCAGAACATTAGCTGAGTTTCTGGATGAATAGTCTAGCGATAATACCACCAGGCCATCACCTCCCCTCTACTGAAAGTAAGAAGTTGAGGGGCAATTGAAGTGAATCAAACTCAGTCTCTATGACACTTCTGCTTTATTTCTTTATTCTTCCTCAGGATCTGGCAGCCTTTGTTGCCCATCCCTATTTACCCTTGAACCGAATGGCTTCCTCGCCCATTCTGAGGGCAGTTAAGAGTCAACCACAATGCTATGCATCTAGAGTCACGTATAGGCAAGACTAGGACAAGATGGAAGATTTCCTTACCTAAAGGATACCAGTGAACCAGATGAGTTTTTGCAAGAATCAATTATAGTTCTAGCCTCCATTAATATTAGGCTGGGCCCCTGGACTATGCCAATGTCGCCTGAATTCCTTCTGTCTATACACTGAACAGGGCATGCAACTTAAATTTCGACCCTTGTCTGCTGTGTTAAAAAAATACCATTTATCTTTCACGCACTTTGACCATAACTTTGGCAGAACCATAAAGGGTGTAGATACACAGAGGGACCTGGGTCTGCAAGTCCACAGTTCCTTGAAGGTGACGTCACAGGTGGAGAAGGTAGTGAATAAGGTATATGGCATACTTGCCTTTATAGGACGGGGCATAGAGTATAAAAGTTGGGGTCTGATGTTGCAGTTGTATAGAACGTTGGTTCGGCTGCATTTGGAATACTGCGCCCAGTTCTGGTCGCCACACTACCGGAAGGACGTGGAAGCTTTAGAGAGAGTGCAGAGGAGGTTTACCAGGATGTTGCCTGGTATGGAAGGGCTTCGTTATGAGGAGAGATTGGGTAAACTGGGGTTGTTCTCACTGGAAAGACGGAGGATGAGGGGTGACCTAATAGAGGTGTATAAAATTATGAAAGGCATAGATAGGGTGAACGGTGGGAAGCTTTTTCCCAGATCGGTGGTGACGTTCACGAGGGGTCATAGGTTCAAGGTGAGGGGGGGGGAGGTTTAACACGGATATCAGAAGGACGTATTTTACACAGAGGGTGGTGGGGGCCTGGAATGCGCTGCCGGGCAAGGTGGTGGAGGCGGACACACTGGGAACGTTTAAGACTTATCTAGATAGCCACATGAACGGAGTGGGAATGGAGGGATACAAAAGAATGGTCTAGTTTGGACCAGGGAGCGGCGCGGGCTTGGAGGGCCGAAGGGCCTGTTCCTGTGCTGTATTGTTTTTTGTTCTTTGTTTGTTTGTTTAAAAACTACACGCCCATTAACTCAATCACTGCATTGTCATATAAAATTACTGTGAAAATCCCCTAGTTGCCACACTCTGGTGCCTGTTCGGATACACTGAGGGAGAATTTAGTATGGCCAATACACCTAACCAGCACGTCTTTTGGAGAAAATCGGAACACCCCAGAGGAAACCCATGCAGACAACGTGCAGACTCCAAACAGACAGTGACCCAAGCCAGGAATTGAACCCGGGTCCGTGGCGCTGTGGGGCAGCAGCTCTATCCACTGTGCCACCGTGCCACCTCTTTGGGCAAGAGTTCATTGTCTGACTTATGACTCTCTCAAAGCTGTTATACATAAAGGATACTGGATGCATCCTCCATTGGAGCAACTGCTGATTTTTTTCTCCTCCAAGTGCCAATGTACCGATAATCTTTACTGGGCTGTACCTTTGGACTTGTATCAGTTCTGTATTTTGTGAATTCACCCTCACGTCGTTTTACACAGAGACCGCAGGTATAAGGCAGATAATATGTACCACAGTGTCATATTTAAGGGGCAGCACGGTGGCACAGTGGTTAGCACTGCTGCCTCACAGCGCCAGGGACCCGGGTTCAATTCTGACATTGGGTCACTGTCTGTGTGGAGTTTGCACGTTCTCCCTGTGTCTGCGTGGGTTTCCTCCAGGTGCTCCGGTTTCCTCCCACAAACCAAAAATGTGCGGGTTAGGTGGATTGGCCATGCTAAATTGCCCCTTATTGTCAGGGGGTCTAGCTAGGGTAAATGCATGGGGTTATGGGGATAGGGCTTGGATAGGATTGTGGGACTTGATGGGCCAAATGGCCTCCTTCTGCACTGTCGGATTCTAAGAAAATTGCTCCTGAATTAATGTGTAGCATGCCCCAAATGTGGAGATTTCCTTCCAAAACGCCACTGATAGTGGTTATTGTTGCTGCTTCTTTCAATGGTAAATACATTGGGGGAGTGCATTCAGCTGAACAGAATTGTGCTTACTCAGGCGAACTGTATGATTGACCTCACTAAAGATTTATTGTTTTAGTAACTCCCAGATACTGTAATAACTTGCAGTAAATTGCAATTTATTTCCCCCAGACTGTCAGGTCATTTTCTGCTCGTAGCTTTATCCCACCAGCACTGTCACTGTGACTCTCGCTCCATCACTTAATGGAACTTTCTCGCAGCAGGGTGGCTAGTGCAGACAAATCTACAACGCCTCCGATCAAATCAAGGGATAGACACAGGAAACAAGGTCAGGCGACCACATGTGCAACCGCTGGGGGCAATTTCATTTGCTCCTTTCATAGCGAAAGGGCGGGAAAGATAAGGGGAAAGATAGACTCGCATCTATATTGTGAATTTCACAAACTCAGGACATGCCAAAGTACTTGGGAGCGAATGAAACACTTTTGAAATCTGGTGGCGGCTGCGATGTAAAAAAATCAGCAGCCAATTTGTGCTCAGCAAGATTCCACAGACGGTGATATAAGTGGGGCGATACGATATGGTCAGATAATCTGTTTTTAGTTACGCTTATTGAGAGGTAAATGCTGGATCAGACACTGGGAAAACTGTCCTTCTCTCCCTTGAGATAGTGCATTGGAATTGCTTTCACAAAATTGCACGGTGCAGAAGAGGCCCTTCAGCCCATTTAATCTGCACTGACACGTGAGAAACATCTGTTGTGAAGTTGAGTTTGTGAAGCGTGGTCCCTGGTTTTGGGTTCAGTGCTTGGATGATTAAAATGCAAGTGCCTATAGGGTACACAAATTGCAACATTGGCAACCAGGGCTAAGCATCAGCGTTGCCTTGGTAACAGGCTTTGCAGGCTTTTGAATCTTGACAGCCTATCAGTTTAAAGAAGACTCTCAGCTATCAGGGACCTATCAAATTTTAACTTGCTGCTGTTGACAACATCAGACCAATCCTGGTATAGGAAAATTGATAGGTTATCAGGATTATAAAGAGGAACTCAACCGCCTGCCTGCAGTTCAACTGAAGAGCTGCCATCTCTCAACACCTAGAGAGGGAAGACCAGTGCCCTGCCAGCTAAAAAAAAACACTTAAGAGAACTCTCCATCTATCTAACAAAAGGGTTCCAAATCAAGAAGAGCTTACAGACAGCAGAATCACCAGAAGAATTCCAAAAGCTTTTCCAAAGCCACAAAGCCTGTTTGTATATTTTTTGAGAGTGACTAAATTATTATTTTTTTGGTAATGAATGGTCCCTGTATTTATTTGAACTGCGTTCCAGTGGAACCTTACTTTAATTGATATATTACTTGTTTAGTTAAAGTTCCTAGCTGGTTAAATAAATAACTTGTTAATTATTCACTTGAAGTGAGTATCAGGTCTTTCTGTTAATGAACTTCTAAATGTTAATGAAGAACAGTTAGCACCTTCCCGCACACTTAAACAGATTACGAAGCGAGGTAGTCCTCTTTGGGGGTTTTGGCATGGCTTCTCAAAAGGGGATCAACCCCTGCATCGCAACACATCTGATCTACCTAATATTATTTGCCAGCATCTGGCCACTATAGCCCTGAATGCTATGACATGCCAACTGCTCATCCAGGTACTTTTTGAAGGATGTGAAGCAACCCACCTCTACCGCCCTCCTAGGTAGCGCATTCCGGGCCACCCTCTGGGTAAAACAGTTTTTCCTCACATCCCCCCCTAAACCTCCTGCCCCTCAACACGAACCTATGTCCCCTTGTGACTGACCCATCAACTAAGGGGAACAGCTGCTCCTTATCCATTCTGTCCACTCTCATAATGTTGGACACCTCGATCAGATCACCCCTCAATCTTCTCTGCTCCAATGAAAACAACCCAGGCCTACCCAACCTCTCTTCACGACTTAAAGGTTCCATCCCAGGCAGCATCCTGGTGAATCTGCTCTGCACCCCCTCCAGTGCAATCACATCCTTCCTGTAATGTAGTGACCAGAACTGCACACAATACTCCAGCTGTGGTCTCACCAAAGTTCTATACAACTTCCCTGTTTTTGCAATCTATGCCTGGATTGATAAAGGCAAGTGTCCCATATGCCTTTTTCACCACCCTACTAACATGCCCTTCCGCCTTCAGAGAACTGTGGACAAACACGCCAAGGTCCCTTTGTTCCTCAGAACTTCCAAGTGTCATGCGTTCATTGTATACTTCCTTGTCCAATTACTCCTTCCAAAGTGCATTACCTCAAACTTTTCAGGGTTATATTCCATCTGTCACTTATCTGTCCATTTGACCATCCCATCTATATCTTCCTGTAGCACAAGACACTCCTCCTCACTGTTGACGACCCAGCCAATCTTTGTGTCATCCGCAAGTTACTAATCTTTACCTCCACATAGTCGTCTATGTCATTTATATAAATGACGAATAAAAGGGGTCCCAACACACATTCCTGCGGTACGCCACTGGACATTGGCATCCAGTCACTAAATCTGCCTTCTGTCATCACTCTGTCTCCTACAACTGAGCCAACTTTCAATCCACCTTATCAAATTATCCTCTAGCCCACGTTCATTTGCCTTCTTTATAAGTCTCCCATGTGGGACCTTGTCAGAGGCTTTGTTGAAATCCATATCAACTACATTGTCTGCACTCCCCTCGTCCAGACACCTGGTCAGCTCCTCAAAAAAGCAAACAACACTCAAGAAGCTTGACACCATCCAGGATGAAGCAGCCTGTTTGATTGATATCCCTTCTACCAAACTCCGAACCTGTGACCTCTTCCACCCGAAGGTTCCCCTCCAAAAAAAACACCATCCTGAGTTAGAACTTGCTTGTCCTTCCTTGTCGCTGGGTTGAGATCCTGGAACTCCCTCTCTAACAGCACTGTGGGTATAACGACACCACATAGATTGCAGCAGTTCAGGAAAGCAGTTCAACACCACCCGGTCAAGGGCAATTCAGGATGGGCAATGAATGCTGGTCTAGTCAGCGACACTCACACCCTGTGAAATAATGTATTTTTCAGTCTGATTTCCATGTGCAGGTGATTATAGAAATAGGAGGATAAAGCAAATGAACGTGTGGCTGGAGATATGGTGCAGGTGGGAGGGTTTTAGATTCCTGGGATATTGGAACGAACCCTGAGGAAGGTGGGACTTGTACACACTTTGCGGGGGGGGTTGCACCTACACTGAGCTGAGACTGAGTTGATGGGCTGGATATAGGGCAGCACGGTGACACAGTGGTTAGCAATGTTGCCTCACAGCGCCTGGGACCTGTGTTCAATTTCAGCCTTGGTGACTGTGTGGAATTTTCACATTCTCCTCGTGTCTGCACGGGTTTCCTTTGGGTGCTCCAGTTTCCTCCCACAGTCCAAAGATGTGCAGGTTAGATTGATTGGCCATGCTAAATTGCCCCATACTATCCAAGGATGTATAGATTAAGTGGATTGGCCAAGTCTTAGTGCCAGGGAGATTAGCAGGGTAAATACATGGGGTTACGGGGAAAGGGCCTGGGGGGGATTGTTGTCGGTGCAGGCTTGATGGGCCAAATGGCCTCCTTCTACACTGCAGGGATTCTATGGTTCTAGGATATTTGATCGAATGCTCATTGTGGATAATTAAACAGTAATGTGGACTGGACATATAGGAAAATAAGAAAATATTTCAACGCTCGAAGCCAGTATCTCAGTCACTTCCAGTCCTAATCTTGATGAAACAAGTGACTTTAGATTTCCCAAATACTTCTGTGATTTACTGTTTAAATACATGCTTAGTAGCCCTTTATTGGAAAGAATTGATTTTTTAATAGCATGTGAGAAAGGCTCCAGCACCGAGGAATAGGAAAATCTAATCGGGCTGGTTCGATTTATGACACAGGCAATGCCTTTATAGGGACAGCGCGTAATTCTCAAGTAATGAAGACTTTGTAGCTGAAAATTCATCAGAAGCTTTTCAAGACACAATTGAAAACTTGAATTTCAAGGGCCCTTTAGTTATGTCTGAAGCAAGCGTGTGTCATGTGGGAAGATATTGGCCCAAAGTTAAGTTTGCAATTATTGCTTTTTTCCATTCTTGTTTCCGGGGATGTGAGCATTGCTGGAAAGACAGCATTTGTTACCCATCCCTGCTTGCCCTTGACAGCGTGTCAGTGGTGGTGATCTGTCTTGTAGAATCACTGTAGTTTCTGTGGTGTAGCTACATCTTTGGAGCGATGAAGGAGGGAGTTCCAGGATTTTGACCGCACGATAATGATGGAATGCTGATATAGTTCCAAGTCAGAGTGGTGTGTGGTTTGGAGGGGAATTTGCAGGTGGTGACATTCCCATGTGACAAAGAACAAATAACAAAGAAAATTGTTGTAACAAGTAACAAAAATAACAAATTAAATTGCCTATTCTCGATCCTAGTTCTTATGTTCTTATGTATCCCACAGTGTGTCGGTGTTGGAGGGAATGAATAGTTAAGTTGGTGGCTGGGGTGCCAATCAAGGTCATCTTCTCGCAGAGTCTCGCTCGAAGAAAAATTGCCTCATAATTTGCTGGAAATTTGAGCTGATAGCAGGCTGACCAGGACAACAGGACATCTGAAATTGTAGTGAACCACAGGGCCAATAGTTTGTCTTCTTAGCCAGTGAGATATAAGAATTTAGAAAGAAAACGAGAAACGTGACTGCAGTGTTAATGTAAGACGACATGTGACAATAATGAATAAACTTAAAACTTAAACGTAAACTTAAAATGGGGTTGGATCGGGACAGAAAGGGGTGGCATGGTGGCACAGTGGTTAGCACTGCTGCCTCACAGCGTCAGGGACCTGGGTTCGATTCCCGGCTTTGGTCACTGTCTGTGTGGAGTTTGTACGTTCTCCCCATGTCTGCGTGGGTTTCTTCCGGGTGCTCCGGTTTCCTCCCACAGTCCAAAGATGTGCAGGTTAGATGGATTGGCCGTGCTAAATTACCCCTGAGTGTCAGGGGGACTAGCCAGGGTAAATGCATGGGGTTATGGGGATAGGGTCTGGTTGGGTCCCCGTAATCCCCATTGACCCATGCTAGTCTCTCTGTAACTAATGGGCAATTTAGCATGGCTAGTCAACCGAAGCCGCACATCTTTGGACTGTGGGAGGACACCCGGAGCACCCGGAGGAAACCCACGCAGACATGGGGAAAACGTGCAGACTCCACACAGACAGTGACCCGAGGCCAGAATTGAACCCGGGTCGCTGGCACTGTGAGGGAACAGTGCTCACCACTGTGCCACCGTGCCATCCTGAAGGAATGGAACTCCATAGTTTAAGAAGGTGGGGTGATTCTCTTGGCCCGCTAGCCCCCGGTGAGAATTGCATTGGTCCGAAGAATTGGGCATCGACAAAAAACGGGTTTGATACCGGGAGTTAAAACTGTTTTGAGTGTCCCATCCCACTGCGCTGGCCCAGATCAGGGCAGGATTCTGATGAATACCATTTAAATCCAATTTATATGTCATTAGTGGGCTGTAAACCCTCTCGAACCTCCCCCCCACCAACCCCCCCCCCCCCCCCCCCCCACCTCCCCCACCTTCCACCCTCCCACTGCCCAAGGAGAAAGTCCACCGGGTGCCAATCTCTCCTGGTCTTGAGAAGCAGGGACCTGGCACATTAAAATCCAAAGGGGAGCACGGAGTTACATATTGTACCCATGTGCCCCCCTGATGCTGAAAGACTACAAAGGAAGGGTCCCCCAAGAGACCTGAGGGTTGTGTGGGCTCAAGGCTGAGGGCAAGAGTTTAACCATAGGGCTCTCCCTTGGGATGGGTGTCTCATAGCTGGACTGCCCCTTCTAGCCTTGGGAAACCTGAAGATAACTCTTGGCATGGGAATTTCAGGCAGCTCTCTGAGCAAAATCTTCATTCTTCTTCTGTGTACCGTGAAACCTTTGAAGTCATAGAGTCATAGAGGTTTACAGCATGGAAACAGGCCCTTCGGCCCAACTTGTCCATGCCACCCTTTCTTTTTTAAAACCCCTAAGCTAATCCCAGCTGCCTGCATTTGGCCCATATCCCTCTATACCCATCATACCCATGTAACTATCTAAATGCTTTTTAAAAGACAAAATTGTACCCACCTCTACTACTACCTCTGGCAGCTTGTTCCAGACACTCACCACCCTCTGTGTGAAGCAAATGTCCCTCTGGACACTTTTGTATCTCTCCCCTCTCACCTTAAACCTATGCCCTCTAGTTTTAGACTCCCCTACCTTTGGGACAAGATATTGACTGTCTAGCTGATCTGTGGCCTGGTCAATTCAGTTTCCATGTCCCCTGGGCACCTGGCAAGTTTTTAAATCACAGCAGAATTCCATACTGCAGAAGGAATTCCCCTCTCTCTCTCTCAGAAGTGAGAAGACCCCTTTGAAGTCCTCTGACTGACAGGAGATATCAGTTTCATTAGGAGGTGGGGGGGCGGGGCGGGGGGGCGGGCGGTGCTTCCCTGCTCCAGAGCTGCTCTGATGTGGAGATGCCGGCGTTGGACTGGGGTAAACACAGTAAGAAGCTCACACAGCCCCAATCTTTTAACACTGCATTTTTTCAAGTCTTTGAGCCTTCCGAGAAAGCCTTTAAAATCCATTGAAAACTTTTGAAAACTTCTGAAATACCTTGAAATCCCTTTACATCCCTTGATACCCTTTTGATATCTGTTGATATCCCTTGGAATCCTTTCTTAACGCCAGCGGGAACCACTCCGGTTTTCCCACTGGTCAAGTGGCGGCGGGAGGGGGTGAAATTAGAGTGTGATTGGGAGAATCGCGACTGATAGTTCATCTTCTGGGTCAGCGAATCTGATTTGCAGTTACAAACATTTATCAGATGTTAAAAGGGTAACTAATCACCAACTCTTACTTTCTGTGAAACTGGGCAATCAATGGGCAATTTTATACAACCCGAGCAACTGGGCCTGTATTCACTGGAACTTAGAAGAATGAGAGGGGATCTAATTGAAACATATAAAATTCTGACAGGGCTGGACAGACTGAAGGCAGGGATGTTGTTTTCTCTGGCTGGGGATACTAGAACAAGGGGTCACAGTCTCACGATACGGGGTAGGGCATTTAGGACTGAGACGTGGAGAAATTCCTTCACTCAGAAGGTGGTGAACCTGTGTAATTCTCTATCGCTGAATGCTATGGAGGCCAGATCACGGAATATGTTTAAAAAGAAAATAGATAAATTTCTAGACTCTAATGGTTTCAAGGGGCAGAGAGAGAGAGTGTGGGAATATGTTGCTGCGATAGAGAATCAGCAAGCAGCAATGATCAGGACTGGGGAGGTGATGGCCTAGTGGTGTTATCGCTAGGTTTTTTTAAATCCAGAAACTCAACTAATATTCTGAGAACCTGGTTTCGAATCCCACCATAGCAGGTGGTGGAATTTGACTTCTTTTAAATAATTCTGGAAATAAGAATTTACTGATGACCATGAAACCATTGCTGATTGTCAGGAAAATCCATCTGGTTCACTAATGTCCTTCAGGGAAGGAAATCTGCCGTCCTTACCTGGTCTGGCCTACATGTGACTGCAAAGCCACAGCAATGTGGTTGACTCTCAACTGCTCTTTAAATGGCCTAGTCAAGGGCAACTCGGGATGGGCAGTAAATGCTGGCCCAACCAGGAATGCCCATGTGCCATGAATTAATTTTTTTAAATGTTGAAAGGCAGAGCAGGCCTGAGGGGCTGAATGGCCCACTCCTGCTCCTATGTTTCTCTGTTTCTTTGTCAGCCCTGAAAAATAAGATGGAGGCTTGTGCAAAGTAAATGGCAGAACAGCATAAATCGAGCAACATGCAGCGGCATGGTGGCACAGTGGCTAGCACTGCTGCCTCACAGTGCCAGGGACCCGGGTTCAATTCCCAGCTTGTGTCACTGTCTGTGAGGAGTTTGCACGTTCTCCCCGTGTCTGCGTGGGTTTCCTCCGGGTGCTCCGGTTTCCTCCCACAGTCCGAAAGACGTGCAGGTCAGGGTGCATTGGCCATGGCCTACGTGTGGCAATAATAAATTTTTACAAAATGTTCTGAAGATTCACAACTCACAGAATATCCCTGAGTCCCCTGAATTTGCTGGTTGATTTGAACATTATTAACAGCCAGTGTTAACAGCCAGTTGTTGCTTCAGAAGGTTCCGGACTATTATAGTCTCCTGAGAGCTTGTTTCTTGCTGAAGGGGGCTATAATAATGATCATGTCATTTGTCTTGTCGATCACGGAAGGAATAAGTGTGGCACAATTGTTGGGAGCATCAATCAACAATTGATTGCAAGGAATTAAATGGGATATGTCTGTTTAGAAGATTTAAAACACTAGAAATTACTATTAAAGATAATCAAGGGGCTATCAAGAGGTAATCAAGGATGGTTACTTGAGGTTTCTGAGTGCATTGAAGGGTGTTTGCAATGAATGATTTTACTCTTTATGGAATTGTGGCAACAATGTGCATTTAATGTCTGCATGACATCATAGTCGCTTTTCATATGGACACACCAGCTGTAAAATTGAATATTTTCTGCAGGAGACATCGATTTTTACTTACGTCGATATTAAATTGTGAATGAAAATGTGCCAGTCCATTCACAGAATTGAGGAATTGCAGAATTGTTATGACCCAGGCCATTCAGCCCATCATGTCTGCACTTGCTCTCCAAATGAGCATCGTGGCTTAGTGCCATTTCCCTGTCCTTTCCCCGTACTCCAGCACGTTGTTTATATTCAAGTAATCATCCAATTCCCTCACGGATGCCTCAATCGTATCTGCCTCCACCACACTCCAGGCAGTGCATTTTAGACCCAAACTACTCACTTGGTGAAATTTTACCATCCCGTCCGCCGCGGGCATCGGAGCGGGCGAGGGGCGGACCATGGAAAGGTCCATTGACCTCGGGCGGGATTTTACGGTTTTGGAACGAGCGAGGCCGCAAAATCCCGCCCATTGTGAGAAAAAGGCCTTCATGTGAATGGGTAGGCGGCACGGTAGCACAGTGGTTAGCACTGCTGCTTCACAGCTCCAGGGTCCTGGGTTCGATTCCCGGCTCGGGTCACTGTCTGTGTGGAGCTTGCACATTGTCTGCGTGGGTTTCCTCCAGGTGCTCCGGTTCCCTCCCACAGTCCAAAGATGTGCGGGTTAGGTTGATTGGCCAGGTTAAAAAAAAATTTTTTTTAATTGCCCCTTAAGAGTCCTGAGATGCGTAGGTTAGAGGGATTAGCGGGTAAAATATGTGGGGGTAGGGCCTGGGTGGGATTGTGCTCGGTGCAGACTCGATGGGCCGAATGGCCTCCTTCTGCACTGTAGGGATTCTATGATTCTATGATATAGGCCCTTGGTCACTTCTGACTGGAGTCATACCTGGCCCAACACTACATGGTTGTACTTGTTGGAAGTTAATCATCTCAGTCCCAAGACATCTCTGCAGGAGTTCCTCTGGTTAGTGTCCTAGGCCCAAACATCTTCAGCTGCTTCATCAATGACCCTCCCTTCATCATAAGATCAGAAGTGGGGATATTCGCTGATGATTGCACAATGTTCAGCACCATTTGCAACTCCTCAGTGTCAGAATGCAAAGATCCGGACAATATCCAGGCTTGGGCTGACAAGTGGCAAGCAACATGTGCACCACACAAGTGCCATGCAAAGGGTGCCTGTAAAATAGCAAGTGAATGTTGAAGGGTAGGGTCCCTGTCATCTTCCTGCCACCAAGGACCTGGCTGTCTTTGTGCATGATTCACAAAAAGTTGGTTTGCAGGTGCAGCAGGTAATTAAGGAGGCAAATGGAATTTTGTCCTTCATTGCTGAAGGGATGGATTTAAAAACAGGGAGGTTATGTTGCAGCTGTATAAGGTGCTGGTGAGGCCACACCTGGAGTACTGTGTACAGTTTTGGTCTCCTTACTTGAGAAAGGATATATTGGCACTGGAGGGGGTGCAGAGGAGATTCACTAGGTTGATTCCAGAGTTGAGAGGGTTGGCGTATGATGAGAGACTGAATAGACTGGGGCTATACTCATTGTGAATTTAAAAGAATGAGGGGAGATCTTATAGAAACATATAATGTTTTGAAGGGAATAGATAAGATAGAAGCAGGAATGTTGTTTCCATTGGCGGGTGAAACCAGAACAAGGGGACATAGCCTCAAAATAAGGGGGAGCAGATTTAGGACTGAGTTGAGGAGGAACTTCTTCACCCAAAGGGTTGTGAATCTGTGAAATTCCCTGCCCAGTGAAGCAGTTGAGGCTATCTCATTGAATGTCTTTAAGGCAAAGATAGATAGATTTTTGAACAGTGAAGGAATTAAGGGTTATGGTGAGCAGGCGGGTAAGTGGAGCTGAGTCCATGAAGAGGTCAGCCATGATCTTATTGAATGGTGGAGCATCCTCAAGGGGCAAGATGGCCGACTCCTGCTCCTAGTTCTTATATTCTTATAGCATTTTACCAGTGGCGAGGAAGCTGGAGAACAGCCTTCCAACCTCTCCCCTGCATAGAGACCATCTGATTAGCTCTGACTGCTTGCCCACAGGCTTTTATGGCGAAGCACCCTTAATCATGCATGATACATGGAAAAGCCTCCATGGCAGCAATGGCTGTCTCTTGACAACACTCCTCCCTGCCCTTGCCAAGCCACTGGACTTCCCTACACCCCCACCCCACTAAAGTCTGCCTGATGGACCCGGCAACCCCTGACCGCTCCCCCCCCCCGCCCCCCCATTCACCTCATCGCTAGAGCAGTTTCCATTACTGCATCCTCTAGGCTAGGTACACACCCAGAAGCAGTCTCTGCCCACGACACTGCTAAGACTGCTGAGTGGCCCACCCTCCATAAGATCATAAGAGATTAGGCCATTCGGCCCCTCAAGCCGACTCCACCAGTGAACAACATCATGGCTGATTTCATTGTTATCTTAAATCCATTTTTCAAGTATTTCACTTTTATTCCCTACTTTTACACTCCTTTGCCCTTGCAGTAAGTACCAATCCCCAGGGGGCAACTAATTTGCTGTCAGATGCGCCAATAAGTGGCTGTGGGTGTCACAAATGGCCAAGGTGCGGTAGGGGCCCTCGCTGCTCTGACTAAACTTAACCCAATACTTCTACCTGTGTGGAGGTTTGAAACAAAGGGATACAAATATACGATAAGCACCATTAAATTAATCACAAGTTTAGAAGAAGCTTATTTACTGGGATGGGGTGGGGCAGTTAAGATGCCAGCAACCTGTAAATTGATTTGATTTGATTTATCAATGTCACATGTATCAGTATGCAGTGAAAAGTATTGTTTCTTGTGCGCCATACAGACAAAGCATACTGTTCATAGAGAAGGAAAGGAGAAGTTGCAGAATGTAGTGTTACAGTCATAGCTAGGGTGTAGAGAAAGATCAACTTAATGCAAGTTCGGTCCATTCAAAAGTCTGACAGCAGCAGGGAAGAAGCTGCTCTTGAGTCGGTTGGTACGTGACCTCAGACTTTTGTATCTTTTTCCTGGTGGAAGAAGGTGGAAGAGAGAATGTCCGGGGTGTGTGGGGTCCTTGATTATGCTGGCTGTTTTTCCGAGGCAGCGGGAAGTATAGACAGATTCAATGGATGGGAGGCTGGTTTGAGTGATGGACTGGGCTTCGTTCACGACTCATTGTAGTTTATTGTGGTCTTGGGCAGAGCAGGAGCCATACCAAGCTGTGATACAACCAGAAAGAATGCTTTCTATGGTGCATCTGTAAAGGTTGTTGAGAGTCATAGTGGACATGCCGAATTTCCTTAGCCTCCTGAGAAAGTAGAGGTGTCAAATTGGTCCTGTCATAGAGCCTTTAATTATGCTGATCAGTTATCTGCCTCCTCAAGGTGGGCAGCTAAGACCCGGCAGTCTGAGTCTGGTTCTGGGAATCCTGTCCCAAGGCGTTGTCCCAAAGCAAATCCCTGCTGTTTTACCATCTCTTCCCTGTCCCCAATCCCAGCATCTCCGGGAGGGGTTTGCGGGGGTGGGCAGGGAAATTTGGGCTGCAGAGTCAATGGAAAACGTCCAAACTCAGGTTGATAAATCTTACTCCAGGGATTTGAAACCGGGGCAGGTATCTGGTGTATGGATTCAGGTCAGTTTTAGCGACTGAACAGGCTGAAGGGACTAAATGGCCTCATCCTACTTCTCTCTCTTCATGATCTCGGGGCTCTGTGAATAGTGTCAACCTGCTGTTGGCTCCCTAGTCATGGATCCTTCCAATTATCGCAGTCTCTCATTGACCTCTTCCCTTGCTTATCTCCACGCTGCACATTATTCCATATTCCGTATGGGTGAACAGTAGTGCTAACAGTATAATGATTTCTTTACACCTAGTGTCATCACACAGTTGTCCCATTAGCTGCTGTTACATAACACCACCCATCATTTAAGCATCTACCAGGTGTTGAACACAGATTAACTTTATTAACAACATGAGGTGTACTTAATACCTCTAATTTGTGTTTATCGATTATTATGCTTGGATGAAGCATTCATGAGGTGGCACTAATTTATACGTAATACTGAAGGATTCTTTCAGGTTATAAATCCTCATGTGTCGTAATAAATAGAAATCCTTCAGAGTTATGGATCATGAGATTACTCACGGTCAAAATTAAATCAGACAAAAACTTGTCTTTGGTGACTTTCTTTCCTCATCGGAAACTGGGGTACGTATCCAGAGTCTTCGTGGCCTAAATAGTTAGCTGCAAACATTGTCACAGTGAGGCTGGTTGCTATTCTAATTTACGATGAAAACTTCCAGTCTCATCAGTGACTGGGATTCATTTGCTTTTGATTTGATTTATTATTGTCACATGTATTGGGATACAGTGAAAAGTATTGTTTCTTGTGCGCTATACAGACAAAACATACCATTCATAGAATACATAGGGGAAAAGAAAAGGAAAGGGTGCAGAATGTAGTGTTAGAGTCATAGCTAGAGTGCAGAGAAAAGTCAACTTAATAGAAGGTAGGTCCATTCAAAAATCTGCTGGCAGCAGGAAAGAAGCTGTTCTTCAGTTGGTTGGTATGTGACCTCAGACTTTTATATCTTTTTCCCAACGGAAGAAGGTGGAAGAGAGAATGTCTGGAGTGCATGGGGTCCTTGATTATGCTGACTGCTTTGCCGAGGCAGGGGGAAGTGTAGACAGTGTCAATGGATTGGAGGCTGGTTTGGGTGTTGAACTGGGCTACATTCATGACCCTTTGTAGTTTCTTGCGGTCTTGGTCAGAGCAGGAGCCATACCAAGCTGTGATACATCTGGAAAGGATGCTTTCCATGATATAACTGTAAAAATTGGTCAGGGTCATAGCGAACATGCCGAATTTCTTTAGCCTCCTGAGAAAGTAGAGGCTTTGGTCGGCTTTCTTAACTATAGCATCATCCTGGAGGGATGAGAGCAGATTCTCTGTTGTTGCTGCAGTGAATGGAGTTTGGGCTGAGCACCAAATTCTCGGTTCTCGCTGACAGTGAGACGGGAATGGATGATGTCGGAAAATTCCGTCCAATGCAATTGCGTAAAAGTCAGAGGACAGCAATCAGGAGTGGAAATCCTGGTTTTCTTTTCCCTACAGTTTACCTTATTCTTTGAGTGGGATTTCCATGCCGAGTGTTTCATGGTGGCGGCCTGCCATTGGCCAGTGGGGGGATCTTCTGGTCCTGCTGTTGTCAATAGAGTTTCTCATTGAATACTTCCCTCACCACCGAGAAACCCAAAGGTGGGGGGGGGTTGCACAACTGACAGCAATGGACAATCCCACTAATGTGAACGGCCAGAAAATTCCACCTTTTGCCTCTTTGTTAACCTTGGCAAATATGGCAAACCTAAGATTAAAATTGAAACACTTGGCAAGTACATTATAGACCACTACTACGTTTTTGCAACCATGATAGTCTTCTAACACAATACATAGCAATTTGGCTGTAATTGGCCAAACAAGCATGAAAGGTGTTGGAATTTCCAAGGAAAATTACATCCAACTCAATGTTGTGTACTCGATATCTTGGATCTATGCACAGATGACACTAGTTTCTGTTTGGCACGTTGGGGCATAGCCCCTTTAAGAGAATGGGTTTCAGGGAAATGTGACCCTGGGTGTGGGGTGACCTGCCCAGGGACCACCCTGAGGGGGCAGTTGTCGTTTGGGGTGGGCACAGTAAGAAGTCTCACAACACCAGGTTAAAGTCCAACAGGTTCATTTGAATCATGAGCTTTAGGAGCGCTGCTCCTTCATCAGGCGAGTGACTCCGAAAGCTTCTGATTCCAAATAAACCTGTTGGACTTTAAGCTGGTGTTGTGAGACTTCTTACTTTGCCCACTCCAGCCAACACCGGCATCTCCATCTCATTGTTTGGAGTGTGGCGAGAGTAAGATTGCAATGAATTCCTGAGTTCCCTGATGCCTGTCTGTGGAGTGAGTTCTTGAAGATACTCCTCAGTAGTAAAGACTGTAACAGTTTCTATATCGGTAACAGGTTTTAAAAAGTCTAATCCATGCTTCAGCTCCTGTTTCCGGGTCTTTCTCTGGTTTAGTTTACTTTTCTCTGAGTCTACACCCAGGCTTGACAAATCAAATGCAGTGAGCATTAATAATGAACAGACTCACATAATTAATTGAACACCACACTTGATTTTTTTGCACCAGATTAAAATGCATCATAATGGAGGGTGGCCTTGTTCACCAGACAAATGATGCCCCAAATCATAGAATCCCTCCAGTGCAGAAGGGGGTCAATCGGCTCATTGAGTCTGCACAGACACTCTGACAGAGTATCCTACCCAGGCTCTCTCCCCTGCCGTATCCCCATGTATCTACCCTGCTGATCCATCATGGGATGCTAAGGGACAATTTAGCATTGCCAATGCACCTAACCTACTCACCTCTGGAGTATGGGAGGAAAGCAGAGCACCCAGAGGCAACCCACCCATTCACAGGGGGAACATGCAGTCTCTGCACAGACAGTGACCCAAGTCAGGGAATCGAACCGGGTCCCTGGCGCGGTGAGGCAGCAGTGCCAACCACCGTGCCACCGTGCTGCCTGTAATGCATTAATTACCATTGCGAGTTTATATTAAATGTTTCCATTTTAAGGGCCCGCAAGGAAGCTCTTAAAATTAATCTGGTTCTTTTGTCAGCAAGGATACTAATAAACAATTTTTAAAGCTGTTTAAATCTTTTTTTAATTTACTGAATAAAGCACCCAATTCAACCAGGAAATGGCTTTGTATATTTTTTAGCCATGTTTTAAATTGAGATATTCAGAGGCAATGAACTGGACACTCTGATTTAAAAAAACGGGAGGCGATTTTCCCATCCCGCTGCGCTGCTTTTGTGGTGCAGTGGAACGGGAGACTCTAACGGAGGCTTGTTTCCTGGGTTTCTCGTAGGGCGCCCCAGCCTCTGCGTGTCTCCGGCAGCCAGATTTTCAATGCTGTCAACTCTGCGCCAAAAATCGGCACTGAGTTGAATAATTAATACAAATTCTAATTTCCATACAATTTAAATCCCATTAGTGGGCCCAGGCCTGAAATCTCCAGGTTCGCCGGCATCTAACCCAGCGCGAGGAATGGTTCAATCCAGCGGGGTTTACAATCGCGCCTCACTTGCGGAGAGCTGGTGACCGACCCCACTGGAGTGAAGGGGGGCCATCGAGGCCTCCCCCAGAGGGTAGGGTGCAGGGGTGTGCCCCCTGGGCATTGCCAGCTTGGCAGTGCAAGCCTGGGCCCCCGGCACAGCCCACATGGCAAAGTGCCAATACCTAGGGGGCATCTCAGCATTGCCCACTGGGCATTGGGCAGTGCCAAGAGGGCATGGCCTAATGGAAGGTCAGGGCCTCTGGGGGGCAATTGGTGGGGGTGGGGTGTCCCTCTGCCACTCTGCATTTGGACTGAGTGACAGAGAGAGGGAGGCCAGTGATTGGGCTGACTATCGGGATGGTGGTGGGGCGTTCAGCCTGCTGGGGTGGTTGGAACTACTGGTTGGGGGGTGAATCGGGATGGATCGGGAGATTGGGACTGCAGGTGCTGGGGGTGGGGGGGGGGGGGGGGGGGCGGCGGGAACATTGAGGCGGGCTAGGGGCTAGTGGGGGGGGGGGAGTGGGGGAGGGGGTCATTCGAGACTGGCCTGGCCATGGTCAGAGGGCCAGCGATTGGTCTGTGGGGGAGTCGGAGGTAGTCATGATGTGGAGATGCTGGCGTTGGACTGGGGTAAACACAGTAAGAAGTTTAACAACACCAGGTTAAAATCCAACAGGTTTATTTGGTAGCAAAAGCCACACAAGCTTTCGGAAGAAGGGGCTTAAGGCTTATTATAAACCAAATAAAATAAAGGGTTGCGGGGCTGGTCAGCGATCGGGCTGCCCAATGATCGGGAAGCCAGCAGGCAGGGGTCACTGCGCATGCGCTGATCTCCGCTCTGACAGATCGGCACATGCGCAGTGGCCCACTCAGCGCTGTACTGCCGGCCTCTCCAGCGGGAATAGGTCCCGCCCACAGCTTTTTCACGTGAATGACTCCAGTGCACTCTGCAGTGCACAGCGTGTGGGAGGTTCATTTTTAAATTCCCGCTGAAAAAACCAACAGGATTTTCTCCATATTTTTATGCAAATTTGACACTTAGATGTTTTTTGGGAGAATCTCCCCCACTTATTTTTGATCAGACATCCATTTTTCAACAGCATTAATCAAACTGCACCAATCGCACTCTTAAATATATCAAGGAATGTTTTATAAAGCAAAACCGTCAATATAAATTCAGCTCTCCAGCACTGCCCGAACATGCTGATTTGTCGAATATTTTATATTCGCTGTTACGCATGGGATTTTTGCTGGAAAGATGAGGGGAAACAAACACTTTTGAAATCTAGCATAAATTTATGTTCCTTTGTTGATTCTGTCAAAAATGAAACTTTGCCTTCAGCAAACTACCTAAACATGGAGGTTCTGACCATGCAGTGCCTTCATAGAATCATAGATTCCCTGCAGTGCAGATGGAGGCCATTTGGCCCATTGAATAAAAGTATATAAAATTATGAAAGGCATAGATAGGGTGAACAGTGGGAAGCTTTTCCCCAGGTTGGTGGTGACGTTCACGAGGGGTCATAGGTTCAAGGTGATGGATTCCTGATCGGTAAGGGAATTAAGGGTTATGGGGATCAGGCGGGTAAGTGGTACTGATCCACGTCAGATCAGCCATGATCTTATTGAATGGCGGGGCAGGCTCGAGGGGCTAGATGGCCTACTACTGCTCCTATTTCTTATGTTCTTATGTTCTAAGCGGGGGAGGTTTAACACAGATATCAGAAGGACATATTTTACACAGAGGGTGGTGGGGGCTGGAATGCGCTGCCAGGCAAGGTGGTGGAGGCGGTGGGAGGAGGAGGGGGGTGTGACGCATCATCCTCTGGGGTGGGGGGGGGGGAGCGGGGTGGGGGGGGGAGGAGAGGGGGTGTGACCGATCATCCCCGGGGGGGCGGGGGGGGGGGGGGTGAGGAGAGGGGGTGTCATGTATCATCCTCTGGGGAGGGGGGGCGGTGCTGCCACTCTGCGGCCGATCGGCAGGGAGGGAGGGGGCAGGGTGTTCCGCGGAACGCTGAGGTGAATAATGACAGTCGTGGTGTTTGAAGTATGCGGCCACTCCGGAGAGGAGGGATTCGTTCCTCCCACAGTCCGAAGATGTGCGAGTTAGGTGCATTGGTCGTGCTAAATTGATCTTTAGTGTCAGAAAGATAGCAGGGTAAAATATGTGGGGTTACAGGGATAGGGCCGGGATGGGATTGTTGTCGGTGTAGACCCAATGGGCCAAATGGCCTCTGTGTACACTGTAGGGATTCCATGATTCTATGATACTGCCATGTGGTTGACTATTGGGCCAGAATTTTCCCATTCCGCCCGCCATGGGAATCATAGCGGGTGGGGGGAGGGGCGGGGGTGATCATGCAGAGGGGGATTGGTCTCGGGCGGGATTTTCTGGTCTTGCGGCGAACGTAGCTGGAAAATTCCGTCCTGGGTCTCTCAGCAAACTATTCAGGTCATGGGGAATTTGGGGATGAGTGACGAACGCTGGCCCAGCCAGCGTTGCCCCCATCCCGTGAGCGAATAAGACAAAAGCTCCATTTAGTTGTACCTGGTATTTGGGCGGCTGAAACAACAATCCTTAAGGAGGCCTCCTGGAGACTGCCGTGAAGATAGGCCCAGGTAGTTTGCAGTTAATTCAAGAGAATCACGAGCTTTCCTTCCGGGCCCACAGAAGAAATCTTTAGCCTGCTGGCTGTGTCCTCGAGGTACCCAATTGGGATTAGCTCCCATTACACCAGCTGCCACCACCTCCCTCCCCCACACAAACCACCACCCCCCCTCCTCCCCCACACCCATCAGATCCAACCTGTGATGAGTAAAGCAGCACAGCAACGGCTGATTTCCCACTCTGCCGGGCTGCTGAGCTGCAGTGAGACTCTGGTTTGGGATTTGCAAAATGCTGGTGCCTTTTTGAGCACCTAATTAGATTCAGGGCGCAGGATGGCATGGACCAGAGTGTGAAAAAAATCACTGGACAGATTTTGCATCCATTTTGGACTAAGGCCAAATTTTTCCCCGACATATCTGAGTTGAATTGAATTCAATTCAATTAGTGGATGGCACGGTGGCACAATGGTTAGCACTGCTCCCTCACAACGCCAGGGACCCGGGTTCAATTCTGGTTTCGGGTGACTGTCTGTGTGGACTTTACACATTCTCCCCGTGTCTGCGTGGGTTTCCTCCGGGTGCTTCGGTTTCCTCCCACAGTCAAAGATGTGTAGGTTAGGTTGATTGGCCATGCTAAATTGCTCTTTAGTGTCAGGGCATTAGCATGGTAGATCTGTGAGGTTCCGGGAATAGGGCTTGAGTGGGATCGTGGTCAGTGTAGATTCGATAGGCCGAATGGCCTCCTTCTGCACTGTAGGGATTTTATGATTATTTGATTTCATGTTTTGTCTGTATAGCGCGCAAGAAACGATAGTTTCCACTGTATGTTAATACATGTGACAATAATAAATCAAATCAAATGTATTGGGATACAGAGAAAGTATTGTTTCTTGTACGCTATACAGACAAAGCACACCGTTCATAGATTACATAGGGGAGAAGGAAAGGAGAAGGTGCAGAATATCGTGTTGCAGTTACAGATATAATGTAGAGAAAGGTCAACTTAATTTGTGATAAGGCTATTCAAAAGTCTGACAGCAGCAGGGAAGAAGCTGTTCTTGATTCGGATGGTACGTGACCTCAGACTTTTGTGTCTTTTTCCTGGGTCCTTTGCGGAAGTCATTACCACATACATGTGTGCAAAGCTTCTCTCAAACCAGCAAGGCCCCGGTATGTGGCCTATCGGGGCATTTCGCTGTAAGAATTGATGCCAAGTTTGGCAACCCTTTGCAGTGCAGCCCAACCCAATCCTGTTCTCATTGATGACTCATACACTGGTCCCTTCAAAGAAGATCAATGGATGTCAATTGGGAGCAAACACCCTGATTCCCTTTCCTCGCTCAAGGGTCAATAATTGCTGTCACCAGGGTAGACCAGTTTATATTTATTCATGCCCAGACTGTAGATGCTTCACTTTGTTGCCACTGTTCATAGGTGATGGAGGGGGTGAATGTTTGTGGAAAGGGTAACAGTCAAGCAGGCTGCTTTGTCCTGGATGGTTTAAAGTTTATTTATTAGTCACAAGTAGGCTTACATTAACACTGCAATGAAGTTACTGTGAAAATCTCCTAGTCGCCACACTCTGGAGCCTGTTCAGGTTCACTGAGGGAGAATTTAGCACGGCCAATGCACCTCTTTCGGACTGTGGGAGGAAACTGGAGCACATGGAGGAAATCCACGTAGACACGGGGGGAGCGTGCAGACTCCGCACAGACAGTGACCCGAGCTGAGAATTAAACCCGGTGTCGAGCTTCTTGATTGCTGTTGGAGATTCATTCATCCAGGTAAGTATTCCATGATACTTTTGACTTGTGCCTTGTAGATGGTGGACAGGCTTTGGGGAGTCAGGAGGTGAGTTACTCACCGCAGGATTCCTGACTTTGCATGATCTTGTCGCCATTGTATTTACATGGCTAGTCCAGTTTAATTGGTCTAAATCATTGATATAAATTGTAAAGAACTGACACCCCAGCAGAGACCCTTGTGGTACTTTGCTCCTCACAGCCTGCCAATCAGAAAAATACCCATTTATGCATACTCTCTTCTTTCTGCCTGCCAGCCAATGTTAACATAGAATCCGACAATGCAGAAGGAGGCCACTCAGCCCATCGGGTCTGCACCGCCACAATCCCACCTGGCCTTATCCCCATAACCCCATGCATTTATCCAGCTGGAACCCCTGAAATTCAGGCACAATTTAGCATGGTCAATGCACCTAACCAGCGCGTCTTTCGGACTGTGGGAGGAAACTGGAGCACCCGGAGGAAACCCACGCAGACACGGGGAGAACATGCAAATTCCGCAAAACAGTGACCCAAGCCAGGAATTGAACCCGGGTCCCTGGCGCAGTGAGGCAACAGTGCTAACCACTGTGCCACCATGCCGCCCAGTTGCGGGTGCTCCTGAGGTTGAGGGTTACCAACTCAAAGCAGGAATTTGGGATTAAGCACAGCAGCTCTTTCAAAGAGCCAGTGCAGCCACAATGGGCCAAATGGCCTCCTTGTCGTCCGATTTTCTGTGATAGAATCATAGATCATAGAGTCATACAGTGCAGAAGAGGCCCTTTGGCCCATCAAGTTTGCACCGACATGTGAGAATCACCTGACCTCCCATCTAATCTGACATCACGGTGGCAGAGTGGTTCGCACTGCTGCCTCACAGTGCCAGGGAACTGGGTTCCATTCCCAGCTTGGGTCACTGTCTGTGTGGAGTCTGCATGTTCTCCCCATGGGTTTCCTCCGGGTGCTCCGATCTCCTCCCACCGTCTGAAAGATGTGCAGGTTTGGTGGATTGGCCGTGCAAAATTGCCCCTTCGTGTCAGGGGGACTAGCTAGGGTAAATGCACGAGGATATGGAGATAGGGAGGGGGTGGGATTGTGGTCAGTGCAGACTCGATGGGCCGAAGGGCCTTCTTCTACACTGTAGGGATTCTATGATTCTATTATCCCATTTACCAGCACTTGGCCCATAGCCCTGAATGTTGAGATCTTACACACGAACACAAAGTCACTCTGCGTTCTGCTCAAACTGTCGAACAGCGAGACATTTCAATGCTTGGCTGATACAGTGGGATATTAAGCCAGGTGGCAACCCTGTTCTCCAGGTATCAGGGGAACAAGAAGCTGTTTGTTGCAGTTTTACATCTGATTGTCACACGATAATCTGAGCAGAGACAGGGAAAATAAGAACATTAGAAACATTACAATTCATCACTTTGACAAATTAACTTATGGCAAGCACAGTACAGCTGTGTGAGACAAATCCTTCTTCTCCTCCAGAGGATCGATTTATTAAACTGATTCCATTAGGGAAAAGGCCCTGTCGGCTTCAAGATCTCCTCCACCCCTTCACTCCCCTCATAGTATTTGTAAATCAGCACCATTCAGCCGAAAGGAACTTATTATGTGACAAAGAGTCATGTTGAATTGCACAGCCCAACAGGTCCATATCAGGGCAGCACAGTGGTTAGCACTGCTGCCTCACAGTGCCAGGGACACCATGTTCAATTCCCGGCTTGGGTCACTGTCTCTGTGGAGTCTGCACGTTCTCCCCGTGTCTGCGTGGGTTTCCTCCGGGTATTTCGGTTTCCTCCCACTGTCTGAAAGACGTGCTGGTTCGGTGCTAAATTCTCTCAGTGTACCCAAACAGGCACTGGAGTGTGGCGACTGGGGGATTTTCACAGTAACTTCAGTGCAGTGTTAAGCTCGCCACCTTCCTGTCTGAGCTGTCCTCCATAATACAATGGGCGGGAAAGGCATTAGTCGTGGGCGGCACAATGGCACAGTGGTTAGCACTGCTGCCTCATAGTGCCAGGGACCTGGGCTCAATTCCCAGATTGGGTCACTGCCTGTGTGGAGTTTGCATGTTCTCCCCATGTCTGCGTGGGTTTCTTCTGGGTGTTCCGATTTCCTCCCACAGTCTGAAAGACGTGCTGGTTAGGTGCATTGGCCATGCTAAATTCTCCCTCAGTGTACCCGAACAGGCGCCGGAGTGTGGAGACTAGGGGATTTTCACTGTAACTTCATTGCAGTGTTAATGTAAGCCTACTTGTGACAAATAAATAAAAACTTTAAACTTTAATCAACCTGTTCACACTGGGGGCCTATGGAGCTCCTAACTGATGTGAGGATGGATATTATTTTTAAAAATATATTTTGAGGAATATTGTTGTACTTTGTAAAGAAGGTTACCATAGAACCATAGAACCCCTACAGTGCAGAAAGAGGTCATTCAGCCCATCGAGTCTGCACCGACAACAATCCCATCCAGGCCCTATCCCCATATCCCTACATATTTACCTGCTAATCCCTCTAACCCTCATATTTACCCGCTAATGCCTCTAATCTACGCATCCCGGGACACTAAGGGGCAATTTAGCATGGCCAATCAACCTAACCCGCACATCTTTGAACTTTGTTACGTGTCTATGTGTGTGTAAATGATTGAATTAAACTGGGTAAAGGTTAATCGAGACAGCCTGCCTGGGACAATTCCAAGATTAAAAGAGTAGAGGTGTAAATGTTGGCATTTGTAATGAAGCTATGTTCAAGTGGATTTATAATTAATTTTAGAAATTTGCATGAGGAGATAGAAAGGGAACTTGTTTTTCAACTGTTAAATTTCGAAGGGTGTGTAAGTCTTTTACAAGTTGCAAAGGTTTCATAAGTAAATAAGGCAAGGATATTTTATATTTATTTATGGGATATGGACATTACAGGAGATTAAACCGTTTGGACTTATACTCACTGGAGTTTAGAAGAATGAGAGGGGATCTGATTGAGGTATATAAAATTTTAAAAGGGATTGATAAAGCTCGGCACAACATCGTGGGCCGAAGGGCCTGTTCTGTGCTGTACTGTTCTATGTTCTATGTTCTAAATGCAGACCAAATGTTTCTTGTCATGGGACAATCTGGAACAAGAGGTCACAGGTATAGGTTGAGAGGTGGTAGATTTAAAACTGAGATGAGGAGGAACTACTTCTCGCAGAGGGTGGTGAATTTGTGGAACTCGCTGCCCCAGAGCACGGTGGAGTCTGAATCATTGGATGGGTTCAAGAAGGAGATACATTTCTGATTTTAAAAAACAGTTAAAGGATTGTGGGGAACAGATGGGGAGGTGGATTTGAGACCAGGGAGAGATCAGCCATGATCTGATTGAATGGCGGAGCAGGCTCAAAGGGCTGAATCTGCCTACTTCTGCTCCTAATTCCGATGTTCCTATATGTACTCTCGAGCAAAGAGAATTCCAAACGCTAATGACCCACTGAGAGAAGAAATCCCTCCTCATCTCAATCTTAAACGTAAGACGATTTATTTTGAAACTGTTCCATCTCGTCCTCCACCTCCATGAGGGGAAACTTCCTCACAGCAGCTGCTCTGTCACGCCTCCTCAGAATCTCAAAAAGCTCACCTCACATTCTTCCAAAATCCAACAATACCCAACCCACTCATCCTTTCCTCATCAGACAAGCCCTTTCTTCAAGGAATCAGCCTCGTGAATCTTCTCTGGGCTGCTTTCATTGCAAGTATGTGCCTCTCCAAGTAAGGTACTCAAGGTGAAGCCTAACAAATGCCATAGAATCATAGAAATCCTCAGGCCATTCGGCCCATCGAGTCTGCACCAACCATAATCCCACCCAGGCCCTATTCCCACAACCTCTCATATTTACCCTGCTAATCCCCTGACTCTAAGGGGCAATTTAGCACAGCCAATCAACCTAACCTGCACATCTTTGGACTGTAGGAGGAAACTCATGCAGACACGGGGAGAATGTGCAGACTCCGCACAGTCACCCAAGGCTGGAATCGAAACCGTGCCCCTTTGAAGTGTGGGAGGAAACCGCAGCACCCGGAGGAAACCCACACAGACATGGGGAGAATGTGCAAACTCCACACAAACCCAAGGCCGGAATTGAACCCAGGTCCCTGATGCTGTGAGGCAGCAGTGCTAACCACAGTGCCACCGGGCCGTCCCCTGTACAGTTGTAGTAAGTTTATATTCCATAGCCCTTGCAACAAATGCTTTCATTTTGTTTGTCATCCTAATTACCTGCTGTACCTGCATGCTGACCTTTTATGATTCAAGTACAAAGACACTCACACGCCTCTGTTCTGCAACTCTCTCCATTTAAATAATATTCTATTTTCTATTCTTTCCACCAAAGAGAACACCCTCATATTTTCCGATGTTATACTCCATCTGTCCATTTTTTGCCACTCAGTTATCCCATCCTTACCCCTTTGCCAACGATTTAGATCCTCCTCATAATTTCTTATCTTCATACAGTCAACAAATCTGTCAGCAATACAGTATAACCCCTCATTCAATCATCAATGGAAATAGAGTATGAAAGTAAGCTAGTGAGGAGCATAAAAACTGACTGTAAAACGTTCTATTAAAAAGAAAGAGGGTGGCACGGTGGCGCAGTGGTTAGCATTGCTGCCTCACAGCGCCAGGGACCCGGGTTCGTATCCTGCCTTGGGTCACTGTCTGTGTGGAGTCTGCACACTCTCCCCATGTCTGCATGGGTTTCCTCTGGGTGTCCCACTTTCCTCTCACAGTCCAAAGACATGCAGGTTAGGTGGATTGGCTGTACTAAATTGCCCTTAGTGTCAGGGGATTAGCAGGTTAAATATGTGGGGTTATGGGATGGGGCCTGGGTGGGATTGTTGTTGGTGCAGGCTTGATGGGCTGAATGGCCTCCTTCTGCATTCTATGATGATACTATGATAAATTGTTAATAGTTGAAGCCCCAGTACTGATCCTGGAAAGGTAAAGTCGCCAGGAGAGCTGACTGGTGGTGATTTAACCTGAGGATCTCCACACCCCAGGCGAGGGGCAAGGTTGAGAAAGTGGGGGCTTCATGAATAACCTCAGCTGGTATAGGAATTGAACCCATGCTGTTGGCATCACTCTGTGTCAATAACCAACTGTCCAGCCAACTGAGCCAAGCCAACTAATCCTGTAACACTAGTTACAGTTTGCCAAACTGAAAATGACCCATTTCCCCGACTCTCTGTTTCTTGTTAGTTCGCTAATCTATCCATGCTCTCATATCACCCACAGCACCGTGAATTCTTGTGTATCCTAACTGGTACCAAGTCCAATTCACACATCACTGAAGTCATCATTGACCTACTTAGGCTCTGGGTTCAACAATGCATCAATTTTAAAATTTCCATCCTTTTTAAATCTCCTGTGGCCTGCCCCCTTCCTACCTCTGTAATCACTTCCTACCTCTGGGCAGCTCGGTGGCACAGTGGTTGGCACTGCTGCCTCACAGCGCCAGGGACCCGAGTTTGATTCCCGGCTTGGGTCACCGTCTGTGTGGAGTTTGCACATTCTCCCAGTGGGTTTCCTCCAGGAGCTCCGGTTTCCTCCCACACTCCAAAGGTGTGCGGGTAAGGCGGATTGGCTGCGCTAAATTGTCAGGCTTGCTGACTAGCTAGGGTAAATGCATGGGGTTATGGGGATAGGGCCTGGATGGGATTGTGGTTGGTGCAGACTCGACGGGCCAAATGGCCTCCTTCTGCACTGTAGGATTCTATGAACCTCTTCCAGTCCAATAACCCTCCTTGATCTCTGTGCTCCCCCAGTTAAAGCCTTCTGCACATCCTTGATTTTCATAGCTTTGTTAACAGTGGGCATAGCCTCAGCGGCCTTTGTCTTAAGCATCGGAATTCCCTATGTAAGCGTTTCAATTTCTCTACTCCTCTTTCTGATTTTAAGATGCTCCTTAAAGGTTGCGGCTGTTCACACTGGCGGGATTTTCCCTTCCTGCTACATAGATGAGGCTGGGTGGCCAATTCTCTGACTTAGATTCATAACATCCCTACAGTGCGGAAGGAGGCCATTCAGCCCATCGAGTCTGCACTAACCACAATCTCACCCAGGCCACATTCCTGTAACCCCGTGCTTACCCTGCTAATACCCTGACACTGGTGTCAATTTAGCTTGGCCAATCAACCTAATCCGCACATCTTTGGATTGTGGAAGGAAACCGGAGCACCCGGAGGAAACCCACGCAGACACGGGGAGAATGTGCAGACTCTGCACAGACAGTGACCCAAGTCGGGAATCAAACCTGGGTCCCTGGCACTATGAGGCAGCAGTGCTAACCACTGTGCCACCGTGCCACCCTGCATGTCACAGTGCTGCCTCTGATACAGGAAGTGCTTTGAAACCAAGCTGGAGGGTTAAGTGTGAGGAGCAAATGCTTCCCCAAGTTTCCTCTTTCACACTCACCGGAAATTCGCTGACATAACCCAACTTCCAGGTGAATGTACATCCCTAATTCTAATGGCTGCCTGCAGTGACTGATAAATAGAATTAATGCCAAATGCATTGTAGTGAGTTGGAGTTCCCTTTTGCAAGGTTTGGTGTCCATTAAACATCGGCAGTGTGGATAAGGATTGTGACAATCTTTGAGACTTCAAGAACTTCTCCTTTGATTTGCTTTGATTTGATTTATTATTGTCACAGTGAATCAGTAAGAAGTCTCACAACACCAGGTTAAAGTCCAACAGGTTTATTTGGAATCACGAGTTTTCGGAGCGCTGCTCCTTCATCAGGTGAGTGGAGAGATGGGTTCACAAACACGGCATACATCGACAGAGACACAATTGCAAGATAACAGTTGGAATGCGAGTCTTTACAGGTAATAAGCCTTTACAGATACAGACAGTGTATAGTATCACAAAACCAGGTTAAAGTCCAACAGGCTTATTTGATAGCATAAGCTTTCAGAGAGTTGCCCCTTCATCAGGTGCAGACAATACGAATGGAGAGAGGGATAATCACAGGTTAAAGAGGTGTGAATTGTTTCAATGGTAACCTGGTGTTGTGAAACTTCTTACCGTGTCTACCTGGCATCTCCACATCATCATACACAGTGAAAAGTATTGTTTCTTGCGCACTATACAGACAAAGCATACCGTTCATAGAGAAGGAAAGGAGAGAGTGCAGAATGTAGTGTTACAGTCATAGCGAGAGTGTAGAGAAAGATCAACTTAATGCGAGGTACGTCCATTCAAAGGTTTAATGGCAGCAGGGAAGAAGCTGTTCTTGAGTCGGTTGGTACGTGACCTCAGACTCTGAAGACTGGACTGAATACATTTTCCCATAACGTGCCCATGTACACTGCGGCATTGGTACACAGTCCTTCCTGTGGAATAATGAAGTTATGAGCTGTGCTAAGGAGTAATGTACAAGGCAATAAATGCTAACACAGCAGATCAATGCAAGCTGCCCCAGGCTGGTGGTGGGGATGCTTAGCTATTTGCTGAATGGATTATTGTATGTCATACTACACAGAAATAAAGTCGCTAGGTTTGTGTAAAATGGATATAAAATGGAAGAGTAACCTAAAGGAGGAGATGGTGGGACGGGGGACTTCAAAGTAGCCTCAACATTATGTCAGGTCCCACATCAAAAACATTTGCATCATTGCTATGTTTAACATCAACAATAAAGCTTGCATTTACATCGCAACGTTAACTCAGCAAAATACACCATCATGCTTCACAGAGGCATTATCACGCGTATTGGCCGTGCTAAATTCTCCCCCAGTGTACCCGAACAGGCGCCGGAGTGTGGCGACTAGGGGATTTTCACAGTAACTTCATTGCAGGGTTAATGTAGGCCTACTTGTGACACTAATAAATGAATAAACTTTGAGACCTGTTGCTTGCCGAGAGGTGAAATGAGTGAAACATTTTCGATTAGCCGCAAAAAAATGACCACAATCAACCTCGATACATCTGCACCAACCAAGAAGCAAGGGCACATCTCTCACCTGGTTTGGAAACGATTAGGGCTGATGGTTGGCGAGATGAAATGAGGGCAGTGAACGGATCCTGAACTCACAATGAAATCCCGACAATTGCTCAGTCATAACTGATTTGGCCCTTCTTCCATTACTGAATGATCTATCAATTTTCTTTCAACGACCGATTATGTGACCACTGGTGTGTGAAAGTCAAGTGGAAAGCTGCCCGGTCATCTTAGCATTCGTAAGCAAAATGCCACGGGCCATATATAATCATACAATTCCCTTCCAAAAAAATATTGATCAAGTTTTCCACGCAGGTGTATTAAGGGCCGTACAAAATGGATGCTCGAGGAAGAAGGACTGTTATCTAAAGGTCTGACTGACATAGCTGCAGACAACATAAAAACTTGTATTAATTCAGCGCACAGTGTGGAATCACCCCATAGGCAGCAAGGGAAGATATTAATGTTGCAAAATTAGCAGCAGAATGAGCACATGGGACGGAAATTAAAGAAGGATATGGGCCAAATGCGGGCAATTGGGACTAGCTTAGGGGTTTTTAAAAAAATGGCAGCATGGACAAGTTGGGCTGAAGGGCCTGTTTCCATGTTGTAAACCTCTATGACTCTGATTCCCATCGCAGGAATCGTAGCGGGTGGGACAGAGAATTTGCCAGGACCATTTAAAGGTCCATTAATCTTAGAATCATAGAATAGAATCCCTACAGCGCAGAAGGAGACTATTCAGCCCATCGAGACTGCACCGACCACAATCCCACCCAAGACTTACACCCGTAACCCCACACTTTTACCCTGCTAATCCCCCTAACACTCGGGTCAATTTAGCATGGCCAATCCGTCTAACCAGCACACCTTTGGATTGTGGGATGAAACCGGAGCACCCGGAGGAAACCCACGCAGACACGAGGAGAATGTGCAAACTCCACACAGACAGTGACCCAAGCCGGGAATTGAACCTGGGTCCCTGGCGCTGCGAGGCAGCAGTGCTAACCACCATGCCACCATGCCACCCATTGGATGGGAATTTCCGGTCTTGGGGCACACGCGGCCGAAGAATCCCGCTCACGATGTGAGGGTGCTGGACAATATGTCTGGAAACTGGGAATGTAATAAACAGACATTAAAAAGAAACACCTTGCATGGCCAATCTTACTGAAACTTTTGAAGCTGTTTTGGAAAGACTAGCTGGGAGGAGTCTGATAGACATTTTGGGCAGAATTTTCCCGAAAAATTGGCAGAGTATAATTTCCAGCGTGATATTTGGCGCCATTCCTGTTAGCATTTGGGGTAGAATCCGGAACGCGATCTTAAGCCATTTTGAAATTTATTTTCTCCCCCACATGAAAAATCCCACGGCTGAGGTGCAAAGATGGCACAGTGGCACAGTGGTTCGCACTGCTACCTCACAGCGCCAGGGGCCCGGGTTCAATTCCAGCCTCGGGTCACTGTCTGTGTGGAGATTGCACATTCTCCCCATGTCTGCGTGGGTTTCCTCTGGGTGCTCCGGTTTCCTCCCGCAGTCCAAAGATGTGCGGGTTAGGTTGATTGGCCATGCTGAATTGACCCTAGTGTCAGGGGGATTAGCAGGGTAAATGTGTGGGGTTATGGGCAGGATTGTGGTCGGTACAAACTTGATGGGCCGAGTAGCCTCATTCTGTACTGTAAGGATTCTATGATTCCATGAAAGTGTCTGATTCGCCCACCGTTGGGGTCATCTGAGCACGTTGATCAAGGGGGCACTGCATTTAAACAGCTCCCTGGCACTCACTCTCATTTGAAGTTCGAGGATGATCGCTCAAAGATCTGCTCCAAGATTTCCAGAGGTGGCTCTAACAAGACTTTTGGAAGTGGTGGAGAGTCGAACAATGATCTACCCCAGGTTGGATGGTAGGCCCCCCCCCTCCCCCAGCAAGGTGGTGAATCCTGCCTGGGAGATCTTCGTTAATGTGGGCAGCGTGATCAAAAGGACAGGTGGGTCAAGGTCAGATAAAGATCTCCTACGTTCAAGTGCCCCCTGTCACCCCTTGGCATTCGACCCTTCCCTCACCCCGGAATGCCACCTTGAACCCACATGCCTCCACCTTGCAGGTTCCCAGCACCGGACCTCCAAGCGTCATCCTCAACACCACTCCTCACTCTCCTCAACAAAGCCCCTCCTTGCCTAGGCACGGCACTCACACATGCCAGTCATCCTCAATCTTCAACCTGCCTGGCTCACAATATTCCCATTAGTGTCCCTGCAGGAAAAGATATTGCATGACAGACGTGTGAGGGAGAAGATGGGCAGGAGTATGCCCGAGTTAAGGATTTTGACTCCATGGAGCTGGCAGGGGAGGGCCAGGAGCAGTCCGGCACCATCAGCGAGGTTTGCCTGGCAAGTGAGGAGCCTGACTAGCTTCATTCAGGTGACCGGGTCCCAGTGAGTGCCCAAAACCTTTTCCATGCCATTGACTCAAACCATGTCTCTTGCTTTGCAGAAACATCAACCGATGAGCCTTGGCCATCCACCAGCAGAGGCTCTCCATCCACCCTCAACACAACCTCGGAGGATACCTCCGAGGAGGACAGTGAAGATCCATCACAGCTATCACCTATCAACTATGCACGACTCTCTGTGCGGAGTCTGCATGTTCTCCCTGTGTCTCCAGTTTCCTCCCACAGTCTGAAAGACGTGCTGGTTAGGTACATTGGCCATGCTAAATTCTCCCTCAGTGTACCCGAACAAGCGCCGGAGTGTGGCGACTAGGGGCTTCTCACAGTAACTTCATTGCAGCGTTAATGTAAGCCTACTTGTGACACTAATAAATAAACTATAAACTTTAATCCTGCACCATCCACCATTACGGGCTCAATCAACTCAATGGGGAAACTTAGCAGATATGCTTCTGGGTCACTATCTGGTGAGCACCGCACACCCTCCAGAGACAAGGACATCCCAGGGATCAGACCATCGGAGCTCTGCCGGATCCCAGGACACAGCTGTGTCCCACTGAACGTAAATCGTCATCAACTTCAGCTGGACTGGAAGATGCCACAGGCAGCCAATAGCAAGCAGCCTCTGCTGGGGAATTGCACTCAATATTCCAGAATTCTCCGGCTGTCGTATGAGGAATGGTTGAGGACCCTGGGTCTGTACTCGGAGTTTAGAAGGATGAGGGGGGATCTTATTGAAACTTACAGAATACTGCAAGGCCTGGATAGAGTGGACATGGAGAGGATGTTTCCACTAGTCAGAAAAATTTGAACCAGAGGGCACAACCTCAGGCTAAAGGGACGATCCTTTAAAACAGGGATGAGGAGGAATTTCTTCAGCCAGAGAGTGGTGAATCTGTGGAACTCTTTGCTGCAGAAGGCTGTGGAGGCCAGGTCATTGAGTGTCTTTAAGACAGAGAGAGATGGGTTCTTGATTAATAAGGGGATCAGGGATTATGGGGAAAAGGCAGGAGAATGGGGATGAGAAAAATATCAGTCATGATTGAATGGTGGAGCGGACTCGATGGGCCGAGTGGCCTAATAGTGCTCCTATGTCATATGGTCTGATGCTCTTACGGCAGTACAGGCCCCACAGCCGCTGTCAGCACTCAGCCAAATCTCCATTCACTGCAGCGGGGCTGGAGAATCCCGGCTGCGAGCAAGATCGGAGAACCTTGCCCATAGATTATTCCTCGCAAACAAAGGCAATTTCCTGCGTGATAAAAAAATTCAAGAAAGTGTAAACGAAATTCAGGGAAAAATATTCAGCCACCCAGCAAGCAGTCTTTGAGCAAAAATTGGCCTTTTCCCAAAAAGTGTGGTGGAATATAAAGGAAAGCAATGAGCCAAAGGCTAATAATTAGACTGTCAAGCCCTGCTCAGATAAAGATTACTTCAGAACTGTTATAATTTTGCTCCAAACTCTGTACTTCAAGGCAGAATCCGTTGGAGCCGCATCTGGAAAATATTTTGTCTTTCATTAAATGTTAGTTCAATTATAACAAAAACAGGAAATGCTGGAAAATCTCAGCAGGTCTGACAGCATCTGTGGAGAGAGAATTGAGCCAGCGGCCAGGATTTTACGACCTCACTCAGATGAGACTTAAGAACATAAAGAACATAAGAACATGAGAAATAGGAGCAGGAGTAGGCCATCTAGCCCCTCGAGCCTGCCCCGCCATTCAATAAGATCATGGCTGATCTGAAGTGGATCAGTTCCACTTACCCGCCTGATCCCTATAACCCCTAATTCCCTTACCAATCAGGAATCCATCTATCCATGATTTAAACATATTCAACGAGGTAGCCTCCACCACTTCAGTGGGCAGAGAATTCCAGAGATTCACCACCCTCTGAGAGAAGAAGTTCCTCCTCAACTCCGTCCTAAACCGACTCCCCTTTATTTTGAGGCTGTGCCCTCTAGTTCTAGTTTCCTTTCTAAGTGGAAAGAATCTCTCCCTCTCTACCCTATCCAGCCCCTTCATTATCTTATAGGTCTCTGTAAGATCCCCCCTCAGCCTTCTAAATTCCAACGAATACAAACCCAATCTGCTCAGTCTCTCCTCATAATCAACACCCCTCATCTCTGGTATCAACTTGGTGTAACTTGTGAAATCCTGCCTGAGGCCAATGCAGAATTCCGTTCTGCAAGTCTCGCCCACCCTGATTCTGGGGCGGGCGTGGCGGCAAAAGCCGGGGTGACCCTTCATCAGAGGTGAGAGTAAAGACAATCAGAAGAGATTGAGGGTGGAGGGGTGAGGTGGGTGATGTAATTGAACAAAGGAAATGTAAATGATCGTGAAGAAGGCTGAGAATCATAGAATCCCTACAGTGCAGAAGGGGGCCATTCGGCCCATCGACTCTGCACCTACCACAATCCCACCCAGGCCCTATTCCCAAAACCACACTTATTTACTCTGCTAATCCCCTGACACTAGGGTCAATTTAGCATGGCCAATCCACCTAACCCGCATATCATTTGACTGTGGGAGAAAACCAGAGCACCGGGCGGAAACCCACGCAGACATGGGGAGAACGTGCAAACTCCACACAGACAGTGACCCGAGGCTGGAATTGAACCTGGATCCCTGGCGCTGTGAGGCACTGTACCACCGTGCCGGAGAAGAAAGGTGCTAAAAGTGCCTATTAAGTGATTGGAATGTGTGAACGCAGAACGGAGGTACAGACTGTTGAGGGACAGCCTGAGGAATGTGGCAGTTGCCCTGAAGGTTTGGGAGTTGAGGGGAGGGAGGAGGGGCGGGGGGGGGGGGGGGTGGGGGGGGGGGCGCGAAGGTGAGTGGGGGGGATGGTTGGGGGCAAGATGCCGAGTGAAGGCGCGATGGAGTTAATTTAATCATCGCTGTCACCTCTGGATGAGGTGATTGGGTTCCTAAAATACAAAATGTATCTACAAAATTTCTGAGGACAAAAAAGATAAAACATCTTTACTTATTTGTGGAGTTTTACAGCATCAATCTAAAAGTTTACTCCATTGCTGACTTGTCTCTTAAAAAAAGTAGTTGTCAAGGGTTGTTTATGAAGGGCTCCATGTTATGTTTATAGCGATTATAAATTGGGTGGTGCGGCACTGCCACAAACTGCCTGATTTTCCTCTTGCATTTGACTGTCTGAAACACTAAGAAGAAAAATTTGCACCTTCATTAGAAACACTCCTAAATCCATTGATCTATGAGCTATCCTTGGGTTTTTTATTGAGAGCAGGATTCTCTGGAGCTGCAAACTCCTGTGACGTAAATTCAAGAAGTGAGGCTGGTTTGATTCACCCTTCGCTGCTTTTCCCCATTGACTCTGCATTTGATGGTCAACATGATCCAGTCAGAAATGCAAGGCAAAATCTTTGGGCCTCGCCATCAGTGGATGGGGAATCTTAATTGGCCGGGAGGCCAAAAATCAGTTTCCCGATGGCGGGAAGGAGTGTAGGAATTCCGTTCATGGGACTTTCAAGGCAGGTTAAAGGCAAGCCGAGAACTCGGACAAACTTTGCTGGGAAGCCCTGTTGTGAGCATCAACATGTCACACAGAGGGTGTTGAGTGTCTGGAACGAGCTGCCAGAGGTAGTAGTAGAGGCGGGTTCAACTTTGTCTTTTAAAAGCATTTAGACAGTTACATGGGTACGATGGATGCAGAGAAATGCGGACCAAATGCAGGCAATTGGGACGAGCTTAGTGGCAAAAGCTGGGCAGCATGGACAAGTTGGACCGAAGAACCTGTTTCCATTCTGTAAACCTCTATGACTCTGTGTCACATAGAAATCATAGAAATCATAGAAACCCTACAGTGCAGAAGGAGGCCATTCGGCCCATCGAGTCTGCACCGACCACAATCCCACCCAGGCCCTACCCCCCACATATTTACCCGCTAATCCCTCTAATTTACGCATCTCAGGGGCAATTTTAACCTGGCCAACCAACCTAACCCGCACATCTTTGGACTGTGGGAGGAAACCGGAGCACCCGGAGGAAACCCACGCAAACACGAGGAGAATGTGCAAACTCCACACAGACAGTGACCCGAGCCGGGAATCGAACCCGGGACCCTGGAGCTGTGAAGCAGCAGTGCTAACCACTGTGCTACCGTGTCACGTATGCTCATTAAAAGGCCACCTGCCTGGAGTTAAATTCCCATGTCAAATTATGTTCCCTGCCAGTGAGAAATGAAAATTTGCACTTTTTAAGACTGTATTTAAGTGGCATGCACTTGGCGATTTTCATTCAGACACCACTTCCACCTCCATGTTGAACAACACTTGAAGAAAGCACTGAGGTGGCAAGAGTGCAGAGTGTATTCTGGTTGAGGGACTTCAATGTTTATCACCAAGAATGGCTCAGTCATACAACCACAGATCGAACTGTCCAGATCCAAAAGGACATAACTGGTAGATTAGATTTGTCGCAGGAGGTGAGGGAACCAACAAGAGGGGAAAACGTATTTGACCTCATCCTCATCAATCGCTTGACTGTGAACGTAACCCAGTCTACTGCGCAAACCAGCCTCCCACCCAGCGACTCCGTCTGCACTTCCCACTGCCTTGGAAAATCAGCTAGCATAATCAAGGACCCCACGCACCCCGGACATTCTCTCTTCCACCTTCTTCCATCGGGAAAAAGATACAAAAGTCTGAGGTCACGTATCAACTGACTCAAGAACAGCTTCTTCCCTGCTGCTGCCATCAGACTTTTGAATGGACCTACCTTGCATTAAGTTGATCTTTCTCTACACCCTAGCTATGACTGTAACACTACATTCTGCACTCTCTTGTTTCCTTCACTATGAACGGTATGTTTTGTCTGTATAGCGCGCAAGAAACAATGCTTTTCACTGTATACGAATACATGTGACAATAATAAACCAAATCAAATCAAAAATGCATCTGTCCATGACAATATTGGTTAACAGTGGCCACCAACCATTCCTTGTGGAGATGAAGTCCTGTCTTCACACTGAGGATACCACCCAGCATGACGTGTGGCATTCCAATGTGCTAAATCGGACAGATTTTGAATGGATCCAGCAACTCAAGACAAAGTACAGTGTGTACCATTAAAAAGATCACTGCAGCAACTTACCAAAGCTCCTTCAACAGCACTTGCCAAACCTGTGGCCTATACCACCGAGAAGGACAGGGCAGTAGATGCCTGGGAACCCCACCACCACTTACACGTTCCTCTCTAAGCCACTCACCATCATGACTCAGAACTTTATCACCATACCTTCTCCATCGCTGGGTCAAACTCCTGGAGCTTTGTACCTGACAGAACTGTGCATGCTGAGTGAGTGGGCGAGGATATGGCAAATGGAGTATAACGTTGATAAATGCGAGGTTATACACTTTGGAGGAAATAATAACAAATGGGATTACTATCTCAATGGAAACAAATTAAAACATGCTACCGTGCAAAGGGACCTGGGGGTCCTTGTGCATGAGACGCAAAAGCCCAGTCTGCAGGTACAACAGGTGATCAAGAAGGCAAATGGGATGCTGGCCTATATTGCGAGGGGGATAGAATATAAAAGCAGGGATGTCTTGATGCACCTGTACAGGGCATTGGTGAGGCCGCAGCTGGAATACTGTGTGCAGTATTGGTCCCCTTATATGAGGAAGGATATATTGGCATTGGAGGGAGTGCAGAGAAGGTTCACCAGGTTGATACCGGAGATGAGGGGTTTGGATTATGAGGAGAGGCTGAGGAGATTGGGTTTGTACTCGTTGGAGTTTAGAAGGATGAGGGGGGATCTTATGGAGACTTATAAGATAATGCGGGGGCTGGATAGGGTGGAGGCGGAGAGATTCTTTCCACTTAGTAAGGAAGTTAAAACTAGAGGACACAGCCTCAAAATAAAGGGGGGTCGGTTTAAGACAGAGTTGAGGAGGAACTTCTTCTCCCAGAGGGTGGTGAATCTCTGGAATTCTCTGCCCACTGAGGTGGTGGAGGCTACCTCGCTGAATATGTTTAAAGCGCGGATGGATGGATTCCTGATCGGTAAGGGAATTAAGGGTTATGGGGATCAGGCGGGTAAGTGGTACTGATCCACGTCAGATCAGCCATGATCTTATTGAATGGCGGGGTAGGCTCGAGGGGCTAGATGGCCTACTCCTGCTCCTATTTCTTATGTTCTTATGTACCTATGCCACATGTACTGCAGCAGTTCAAGAAGACAGTTCACCGCCATCTTCTCAAGGAAAATTGAGGATGGCCAATTAATGCTGGCCTAGCCAGCGACACTCACATCCTGCCCATGGATATTTTAAAGATCTCTAACAGGCACGATGACAATAAATTCTCTCTCAATGTCAACAAAATGAAGGAAATTGTCATCGACTTCAGGAAGCATAGTGGAGAACATGCCCCTGTCTACATCAATGGGGATGAAGTAGAAATGGTTGAGAACTTCAAGTTTATGGGTGTCCAGATCACCAACAAACTGTCCTGGTCTCTCCATGCCGACACTATAGTTAAGAAAGCCTCTACTTTCTCAGGAGACTCAGGAAATTTGGCATCAGGAGTGTGTGGGGTGCAGGGTGAGGGCTAGTGGGCCCTTCTGTTTTTGTTATAACTGTGGAGTTGTTGACAGTGCGGAGGGAAGTGGCAGGTTACAGAGGGACATAGATAAGCTGCAGAGCTGGGCTGAGAGGTGGCAAATGGAGTTTAATGCGGAAAAGTGTGAGGTGATTCACTTTGGAAGGAGTAACAGGAATACAGAGTACTGGGCTAATGGTAAGATACTTGGTAATGTGGATGAACAGAGGGATCTGGGTGTCCACGTGCATAGATCCCTGAAAGTTGGCACCCAGGTTGATAGGGTTGTTAAGAAGGCGTACGGTGTGTTAGCTTTTATTGGTAGAGGGATTGAGTTTCAGAGCCAGGAGGTCATGCTGCAACTGTACAAAACTCTGGTACGGCCGCATTTGGAGTATTGCATACAGTTCTGGTCGCCGTATTATAGGAAAGATGTGGAAGTGTTGGAAAGGGTGCAGAGGATATTTACCAGGATGTTGCCTGGTATGGTGGAAAAATCGTATGAGGAAAGGCCGAGGGGCTTGAGGTTGTTTTCATTATCATAGAATCATCATAGAAACCCTACAGTGCAGAAGGAGGCCATTCGGCCCATCGAGTCTGCACCGACCACAATCCCACCCAGGCCCTACCCCCACATATTTTATCCGCTAATCCCTCTAACCTACGCATCCCAGGACTCTAAGGGGCAATTTTTTTTAACCTGGCCAATCAACCTAACCCGCACATCTTTGGACTGTGGGAGGAAACCGGAGCACCCGGAGGAAACCCACGCAGACACGAGGAGAATGTGCAAACTCCACACAGACAGTGACCCGAGCCGGGAATTAGAGAGAAGAAGGTTAAGAGGTGACTTAGTAGAGGCATACAAGATGATCAGAGGATTAGATAGGGTGGACAGTGAGAGTCTTTTTCCTTGGATGGTGTTGGCTAGCATGAGGGGACATAGCTTTAAATTGAGGGATGAGAGATATAGGACAGATGTTAGAGGTAGGTTCTTTACTCAGAGAGTAGTAAGGGCATGGAATGCCCTGCCTGCAGCAGTGGTGGACTCGTCAACGTTGAGAGCGTTCAAGTGGTTATTGGATAAGCATATGGATGATATTGGAATAGTGTAGATTAGAGGGGCTTTAGATTGGTACCACTGGCCGGCGCAACATCGAGGGCCGAAGGGCCTGTACTGCGCTGTAATGTTCTATGTTCTATGACTGCGGCACAAATACAATCTTTTTTTTAGATTATACTTAAGTGGCAAGGTGATGGAGATCAAATACATAAGATTGCTCTTGTATACGTGTGACAATGCAAGTTATGAGAGATAGTTCCCGGAACCAGGAAGGATTGGAATCAGGTTGTCTGCCCATGCTAAGTTTTAATCAAATTTCTTCACAGCTGGCTACAGCCTAGCAGTGTGAATCGCGCAGTTTTACTCAAGAAAATAAATATATTTTCTGGTGCATTTTAATTTTGAACAGCTGTCATCTTCACACAAAACTGAATGAGCAATTGCTTTGTGAATGAAGAATGAGATAGTATGTGTTTTATGCTTTGGGGATATGCAGAGATGACACACCAAACTCTCTGGGCTGCATTTCCACTCTTGAGGCTGGAAAATACCTGGCTTGGCCCATTCGCCCGTGGCAAAATGCCTGCTAGGACAGGAGGGAGAGATTGTCATTGTTGGATGGGGTAAAGTAGGGTGGAGGGGTCTGGTGTGAACTGCATTCAGGCCAACTAACCTGGGGAAAGGTTTGGAGGCAGCCACAGTTTGTTGGCACGATGGCACAGTGGTTGGCACTGCTGCCTCACAGTGCCAGGGACCCAGGTTCGACTCCCAGCTTGGGTCACTGTCTGTGTGGAGTTTGCATGTTCTCCCCGTGTCTGCATGGGTTTACTCCCACAGTCTGAAATACATGCTGGTTAGATGCATTGACCCGAACAGGTGCCGGATTGTGGCAACTCGGGGAATTTCACAGTAACTTCATTGCAGTGTTAATGTAAGCCTTACTTATGACTAATAGATAAATAAACAAAAGAGGCAGACTGTGGGGCTTCAACCCAGTTATAACAAAAACAGAAGGGCCTACTACCCCTCACCCTGCACCCCACACACTCCTGATGCCCCATTCATGTCGTTTCCCCATCCACTCACTTTGGGCCCATTGTGCCCCTATGCCTTCCTAATAGCACTGTGGGTGTACCTACACTGCATGGGTTGCAGGGATTCACAAAGGTGATCTTCTCAAGGGTAATTGGGGAGGCAGTGATGTCGTGGTATTGTAGCTGGACTAGTACTCCAGAGACTCAGGGTCATGCCTCGAAAACCTGGGTTCAAATCCCACCACGGCAGATGGTGAAATTTGAATTCAATATAAAATATCTGGAATTAAGAATCTACAGATTACCATGAAACCATTGTCAATTGTCAGAAAAACCCATCTGGTTCACTAGCGACCTTTAGGGAAGGAAATCTGACATCCTTACCTGGTCTGGCCTACATGTGACTCCAGAGCCACAGTAATGTGGTTGACTCTGAAATATCCTCAGGGATGGGCAATACATGTTGGCCAAGCCAACATCCCATGAACAAATGAAAATAAAATGAGGCATGAATAATAAATGCTGGCAATGCTTATGAAATGTATATTCTCATGCTTCCATCTTCCTGTTTCCAGTTTTGTTTCTGTTTTTCAGTAACTGCACCCATAGCTGCTGGATTGGGACCGCGGCAGGTGGTGAGCGTTCTAACAAGAGGGAGGAACATGCTTGACATCAGCCTCACCAACCTGCCTGCCGCAGATGCATCTGTCCATGGCAGTATGAATAGAAGTCACCATTGCACAATCATGGTGGAGGCAATGCTGCATCCTCACATCTTCCATCGTGCTGTGTGGCACGACCACCATGCATGCTAAATGAGATAGACTTTGGACAGATCTAGCAACTCAGGACTGGACATCCATGAGGTGCTGTGGGCCATCAGCAACAGCAGAATTGTACTCAACCGCCCATCTGTAACCTCATGGCCTGAGCATAACTCCCACTCTACCACAGAATCCCGACAGTGCAGAAGGATGCCATTCGCCCATCGAGCCTGCAACGGCCACAGTTCCACCCAGGCCCTATTCCCGTAACCCCTGATATCTATGCTGCTAATTCCCCTGACACTAGGGTCAATTTAGCATGGCCAATCAACCTAACCCACACATCTTTTGGACTGTGGGAGGAAACTGGAGCACCCGGAGGAAACCCACGTAGGCACGGGGAGAGCATGCAAACTCCACTGCCATCAAGTGAGGGGATCAACCCTGGTTTAATGAAGAATGCAGTAGTACAAGATAGGAGCAACACCAGGCACACCTAAAAATGAGGTATCAACCTGATAAAGCCACAACACGGGATTACTTGCGTGTCAGCCAACATAAGCAGCAAGTGATAGACAGAACAAAGTGATCCCACAACCATCACATGGCGATCATACCTAAGCTCCGCAGTCCTGGTACATCCAGTCATGAATGGTGGTGGACAATTAGACAACTAACTGGAGGAGGAGGCTCAACACATATCCCCATCCTCAATGATGGAGGAGTCCAGCACATCAGTGCAAAAGATATGGCAGTAATCTTCAGCCAGAAGTGATGAGTGGATGATCCATCTCAGCCTCCTCCAGATGTTCCCCAGTATCTCAGGTGTCAGTCTCCAGCCAATTCAACTCACTCCATGTGATATCAAGGAATGGCTGAAGGCATCGGATACTATAAAGGCAATGGGTCTTGACAATATTTTGGGACTAGTACTGAAGATTCATGCTCCAGAACTTGCTGCTCCCCTAGCCAAGTTCTTCCAGTACAGTCACAACACTGGCATCTGCAAGACAATGTGGAAAATTGCCCTATACACAAGAAACAGGGAAAATTCAACCCAGCCAATTACTGCCCCATCAGTCTTGTCTTGATCATCAGTAAGGTGATGGAAGGGGTCATCAACAGTGCTATCAAGCAATGCCCACATCCGATTAATGAAAGAATAAGAATAATAAGACATGGACTCGGAACTTCACGAAGGTGTGAATGTCTCTAATGTGTCTCGGTAGCCAGTGACCCAGAGCACTATACAGTTTGAACATGGTTTCCTCTCCTTTGCAATAGTTCTGGCTGGATAGATTGACACTTGTCTGTTCTGTTGATTGCTCCTATTCAGTGTCATGTTGAGTGTCGTGTCTGCAAACACTCAGCCTTGGCTCAAGTGAAGCACTCCTTCACTTGTGTCATAAAGATCACCCATTCAAGCCTTGCTGTGGACACTTGAGCACATCATTGAGGTCCAATGCCATATAGAGCTTCCTGTATTTTTATTTTCTATGTGAAATACTTTGCATTTGAACAGTTCCCTTTTAATTTTGCATTGTAGTGTTGCTGTTGCACTGCTTGCTCAGAAGTCAGTGCTCCTTCCTTGTATTGTGTCGTCTGCAAGGTTGTGCTGATTTATTGAATCAGAGGGCTGGTGAAGGGGAATGCCCTGTGAGCACTTAGAACTTGTGATGGAGCAGCATAACAGCACAATCAAACAGAACAAGGCAAAAGCGAACAGCTGGAGGATAATGCAGAGATAACTGCATTTGGTTTGTCAATAGTTCAATTGTACAGTTTTTCATTGTGTTACTCTGTGTTTTATGGGATGTGGGTGCCAGCATTTGTTGCGCATTCCTAATTGCCTTTCAGAAGGTATGGTGAGCTGCCTTCGTGAACCGCTGCAGTCCACGCACAGTGCTGTTAGGGAGGGAGTTCCAGGATTTTGACCCAATGACAGTGAAGGAACGGTGATATCTTTCCAGTTCAGGATGGTGAGCGGATTGGAGGGGAACCTCTAGGTGGTGATGTTTCCAGGTGTCTGCTGTCCTTGTCCTTCTAGATGGTAGTGGTTGTGAGTTCAGAAGGTGCTGCCTCAGGAACCTCGGTAAGTTCCTGCAGTGCATCTTGTAGATGGTTGACACTGATGGCACTATTCATCGGTAGTGGAGGGACTGAATGTTTGTGGAAGGGATAGCAATCAAGCAAGTTGCTTTGTCCTTGGAAAGGATCCAGAGGAGGTTCACAAGAATGATCCCTGGAATGAAGAGCTTGTCGTATCAGGAACGGTTGAGGACTCTGGGTTTGTATCTGTTGGAGTTTTGAAGGATGAGGAGAGATCTGTTGGAGTTTTGAAGGATGAGGAGAGATCTTATTGAAACTTACAGGATACTGTGAGGCCTGGATAGAGTGGGCGTGGAGAGGATGTTTGCACTAATAGGGATAAACTAGAACCAGAAGGCATAACCTCAGGCTAAAGGGACGATCCTTTAAAACAGAGATGAGGAGGAATTTCTTCAGCCAGAGAGAATCTGTGGAACTCTTTGTCGCAGGAGGATGTGGAGGCCAAATCATTGAGTGTCTTTAAGACAGAGATAGATAGGCTCTTGATTAATAAGGGGATCAGGGGTTATGGGGAAAAGGCAGGAGAATGGGGCTAAGAAAAATATCAGCCATGATTGAATGGTGGAGCAGACGCGATGGGCCGAGTGGCCTAATTCTGCTCCCATGTCTTATGGTCTTATGGACATGGGCAGTGCTGGACTTCTTGAGTGTTGTTGGAGCTGCACTCATCCAGGCAAGTGGAGAGTATGCCACCACACGCCTGACCTGTGTGCTTGAAGAGTCAGAAGGGGAGCCTCTGACCTGCTCTGGTAGTCACAGTATTTATATGGCTTGTCCAGTTTAGTTTCTGGTCAAAAATAACCCGCAGGGCATTGATAGTGAGGCAATGCCATTCAATGTCAAGAAGCTGTGGTTAGATCCTCTCTTGTTTGAGAGAGTCATTACCTGGCACTTGCATGACATGACTGTTGCTTGACACTTGTCAACCAAGCCTGGATATTGTCCAGAAACAGTTGCATTTGGACATGGTTTTCTTCAGTATCTGATGACTCAGATAATGCTGAACATTGTGCAATCATCAGCGAACCATCCCCACATCTGACCTTATGATGGAGGGATGGTCATTGATGAAGCAGTTGAAAATGGTTGGCCTTGGACACTATTCTGAGGGACTCAGATGTCTGGTGTCCTTGTCCTTCTAGATGGTAGTGGTTGTGAGTTCAGAAAGTGCTACCTCAGGAACCTCGGTAAGTTCCTGCAGTGCATCTTGTAGATGGTTGACACTGATGCCACTATTCATCGGTAGTGGAGGGACTGAATGTTTGTGGAAGGGATAGCAATCAAGCAAGTTGCTTTGTCCTAGTGTGCTGGGACTGAGATGATTGACCTCCAACGAACACAACCATCTTCCTTGGTGCTTGGTATGACTCCAACCAGCAGAGAGATTTTCCCCCGATTCCCATTGATTACTCTTTTGCTACGACTCCTTGATGCCATACCCTTCCAATGCTACCTTGACATTAAAGGCAGCCACTCTCACCTCTGGAATTCAGCTCTGTTGAGGATGTTTGAACCAAGGTTGTAACGATGACAGGAGCTGAGTGGCCCTGACGGAACACAAACTGAGCATCTGCTGTTGGGGGAGAGTCTGGGACAAAGGGGAAGCAATGTTAAAAGCTGAACCGGATCACTCAGGACAGAAATATTCACAGAAAGTGCGAGAAAATCCCAATCAGTCTCACAGCATCTGTGCTGAGAGAATCAGAGGCCTGAATTTCATGTCCTTCCCCACTGGCAGCTATTGAGGGGGGGTGTGAGGTGCGGGGAGGGGGGGCGGGCAGGGGGGTAGGGGAGGGAGGGAGCATGGAATTGAAGGAATGGGCTTCTCCATGGGTTTCTACCCATCCTGGCCTCGCAGTGATCTTACGCTAGGACGGGCAAGGCCCAGTTGAGGTGAATCAGTGGCCAATTATTGGCCAATTCAGAAACACCTGTTTTCAATTTTGTAGGCTGGCGAGAGGATTTTCAGGGTGTTGGGGAAGCCCAGAAATGAGCAGGCCTCGGGTGGGGCTTGTGGGTGGAGGGGGCGCCGCCATCAGAGGCTGCCCTCTAACCTCGTGTGACTCCATCACCGCCCCACCTACTCCATTAGCCACTAGACTACCATCCCATCCCAACTGCCCACTTTCCACAAGGCCCTCCCCCACCCCAGGCCCTCCCGATCCTTCATGCCCCATGACCCTGAAAACTTAGCTTTCCTTCCAGTCCTGAGATGATAGACTCGTCAACTTAATTCATTCCCTCTTCCGTCCACTCCAGTCGTTGCAGGGGAGAGAGAACTGCCAGCCAACTATCGCGGCAGGGAGCTCTCTAAGGTACGACTACATCCCAAGTAAGGGATGGATGTCCACAGCCAATTGACCCTCATTCGAGTGTGGAGTGGCTGAGAAGAAGGCAGAATCAGAGTGGAAGGACAAAGGTGAGATGTTTCCCACCAACTCTTCAAATGGCGGGCAGGGAAAACCCACCATCTGATATATCCTGGCCAGAGTTAACATTTTGCGTCAAACAAATCTTCTTTGGAACTCTTGATGTCAGCTGAAGGGGCAGCATGGTGGCACAGTGGTTAGCACTGCTGCCTCACAGTGCCGAAGACCCGGGCTCGATTCCCACCTTGGGTCACTGTCTGTGGTGAGTCTGCACATGCTCTCCGTGTCTGAGTGGGCTTCCTCTGGGTGCTCCAGTTTCTTCCCACAGTCCAAATATGTGTGGGTTAGCTGGATTGGCCATGCTAAATTGTCCCTTGGTGTCAGGGGACTAGCTCAGGCAAATGCATGGGGTTATGTGGATAGGGCCTGGGTGGGATTGTGGTTGGTGCAGACCTGATGGGCCAAATGGCCTCCTTCTGCACTGTAGATTCTATGATTCTATGACAGATTCTATGAGAAACCGAGATCAAGTGTGCGCATGTGGGGATGCATGGCACTGAGTGTGAATCTCAGGATGTGGCGAGAACAGCAGTCCGAGGAATGTCATGCGTCATGGAGATACCAGTCTTCCTGGGTGCAATCGAAACATGAGGGATAGAGCTTCAGGAAGGACACGCCCCTGTCTACATCAATAGGGATGAAGTGGAAATGGTCGAGATCACCAACAACCTGTCCTGGTCCCCCCATGCTGACGCTATAGTTAAGAAAGCCCACTAACGTCTCTACTTTCTCAGAAGACTAAGGAAATTTGGCATGTCCGCTACAACTCTCACCAACCTTTACAGATGCACCATAGAAAGCATTCTTTCTGGTTGTATCACAGCTTGGTATGGCTCCTGCTCTGCCCAAGACCGCAAAAAACTACAAAGGGTCGTGAATGAAGCCCAGTCTATCACGCAAACCAACCTCCCATCCATTGATTCCATCTACACTTCCCACTGCCTTGGAAAAGCAGCCAGCATAATTAAGGACTCCACGCATCCCGGACATTCTTTCTTCCATCGGGAAAAAGATACAAAAGTTTGAGGTCATGCACCAACCGACTGAAGAATAGCTTCTTCCCTGCTACCATCAGACCTTTGAATGGACCTACCTTGTACTAAGTCCCTCTACCCTAGCTATGACTGTAACACTACATTCTGCACTCTCTTCTTTCCTCCTCTATGAATGATATGCTTTGTCTGTATAGTGTGCAAGAAACAATACTTTTCACTGTATACTAATAATTTGATTTGATTTGATTTTTTATTGTCACATGTATTAACATACAATGAAAAGTATTGCTTCTTGCGTATTTTACAGACAAAACATACCGTTCATAGAGAAGGAAACAAGAGAGTGCAAAATGTAGTGTTACAGTCATAGCTGGGGTGTAGAGAAAGATCAACTTAATGTGAGATAGGTCCATTCAAAGGTCTGATGGCAGCAGGGAAGAAGCTGTTCTTGAGTCGGTTGGTACGTGACCTCAGACTTTTGTATCTTTTTCCCGAAGGAAGAAGGTGGAAGAGAGAATGTCCGGGATGCGTGGGGTCCTTAATTATGCTGGCTGCTTTGCTGAGGCAGCGGGAAGTGTAGACAGAGTCAATGGATGGGAGGCTGGTACGTGTGACAATAATAAATCAAATCAGATTAAATCAAAGAGTTGTCATTTGCAGAGACTTCCAGTCGGAAGCTCAGCTGCCAGGACTCCAATATGAATCAGCGCCTTCAGGAAAGGAAAGAAAGAAAAGAGAGCAACGATCGATCGTACAGACGGCAACTGGAGAGCAAAATGTTCTGCAGAAGACTAAGAGCTTGACTGATTATTATTTTAATACATTACAGCGTGTAAACACTCAGTTTAATTGCTATTGCAGTAATTTAATTATCATTGCAACCATCGAGATTCTAGCTTGGCACAAAAATGATGATAACACCTCAAATACAAGCGTAACTTCAATTAAGATAAGTAGGCCGAATGTGGTTTTAATCCTAAAATATTCATAACATGATATTACTTTAAGTGTCACAAGGTTGTATTTCATAAGAAGAAAGATGCAGATTTGTCCAAACCTCAGAATTTTATTAAACCGGCCAGCTTTATCCACTGAAACAGTCTCAGCACATCATATCGAAATGAGACAAGTGTTCTTTGATACCAAGCTACTGTGTGCCTGTTCATAAATTAACGGGTGTCTACCTCTATTACGCTGTCATGCAGAGTTATATCAGTGGCTCTAAATGTGTCAAAGGCTTCACAATCATAGCAAAGACTCATATTACATTACTGACCCTTTAGGCTTCTTTCTCATTCGCCATTTTCTCACTATTACTTTAGTCTTCACATCCTTGAACCTGCTTCTTATATTCTTCCCAATCTCCACGAATAGACTGCCGTACATCTTCATGCCTCCATACAATGTCTATTTTATTTAAAGTTTTTATTTATTAGTCACAAGGAGGCTTACATTAACACTGCAATGAAGTTACAGTGAAAATCCCCTCGTCGCCACACTCCGGCGCCTGTTTGGATACACTGAGGGAGAATTTAGCACGGCCAATGCACCTAACCAGCACGTCTTTCGGACTGTGGTAGGAAACCGGAGCACTCGGAGGAAACCCATGCAGATACAGGGAGAGCATGCAGACTCCGCACAGACAGTGACCCAAGCTGGGAATCGAACCTGGGTCCTTGGCACTGTGAGGCAGTAGTGCTAACCACTGCGTCACCGTGCCGTCCTGTGTCTTCACTGTGCCTGAAGTCAGATTACACTCATGGAATCAAACATCATAGAGCCAGGGCAATTGGTCTGTAGCAGTGTTTATGCTCCACATGCACCTACATTCAAATCCCTTCATCTAACCAGACCAGCATATCCTTCTACTCAGTTTAGCTCAGATGGCTGGCTAGCAATGTGGAATGATGACAACAGTCATCCCACGCTCTGAAAGCCATGCTGGGAGGGCAGCACAGTGCCACAGTGGTTAGCACTGCTGCCTCACAGTACCAGGGACCTGAGTTCGATTGTCTGTGTGTCGCACTATCTGTGTGAAGTCTGCACATTGCGTGGGTTTCCTCCGGGTGCTCCGATTTCCTCCCACAGTCCGAAAGATGTGCTGGTGAGGTGCATTGGCCACGTTAAATTCTCCCTCAGTGCAGCTAAACGGGCACCGGAGTGTGGTGACTGGGGGATTTTCACATTGCAGTGTTAATGTAAGCCTACTTGTGACACTAATACAACACTGAGTTGAGATTAGGAATAATAAATTGTCAGAAAAAATGTAGGTAAAATATTTCAATTTATTATTTTAACGCAGATGAACCAATTTAGTACGGCAAAGAATTGAAAGTGTTAACTACTTCGGTTTTAAATAATAGAATCATTTATGCCCACTCAAGTAATTAGAATCATTATGAAAACTCAATGAAGGCTGTTCTATAGATTAATAATGCATCTGAAAATCAAAAATGTAATGATTTTTCATGTTGATGGCTTTAATTATCCCTGACACCGATTGTTGCCCTTTTACTGACAACCTTTTTTTTTCGCTAAATGATAAGGCTTGGTTGGCTGCCATAGGGCAAGTAAACACATCTCCTAGTAATGATCAAACATTAAATGGTGGTGATTAAAGATTTACTAGGATACTACCGGGAGTTGATGGTTTGAGTTATCAGGAAAGGCTGGATAGACTGGGACTTTTTTCCCTGGAGCCTAGGAGGCTGAGGGGTGACCTTATAGAGGCCTACAAAATAATGAGGGGCATAGATCAGCGAGATAGTCAATATCTTTTCCCAAAGGTAGGGAAGTCTAAAACTAGAGGGCATAGGTTTAAGGTGAGAGGAGAGAGATACAAAAGTGTCCAGAGGGGCAATATTTACACACAGAGGGTGGTGAGTGTCTGGAACAAGCTGCCAGAGGTAGTAGCAGAGGCAGGTACAATTTTGTCTTTTAAAAAGCACTTAGACAGTTACATGGGTAAGATGGGTATAAAGGGATATGGGCAAATGTGGGCAATTGGGACGAGCTTAGTGGTTAAAAAAACGGCGGCATGGACAAATTGGGCCGAAGGGCCTGTTTCCATGCTGTAAACCTCTATGATTCTGTGACTCTATAAAGCAGGAAAGGAATCAGAAATACATTTTTGAATGACACGTGGTTGTGTGCAAAGAATAAGGCCACTCGGCCCAACTTAGTCACAGAAATTCCAGGTCGGTTGAGCAACAGAAGTCAGGACGCCAAGACTGGAGAGCAACGTAATGGCCCTCAGAACTCAGTTAAGTCGTGGGGAAGAGATGCTAGAGGGACAACACCATGCCACGACAAATCCGGTCAAAAGATTTTTAAATTTTTAAAATAATTAGTTTGAGTTTCTTTTATTAATAAATCCGAGGGCGGCACGGTGGCACAGTGGTTCGTACTGCTGCCTCACAGTGCCAGGGACGAGGGTTCAATTCCCGTCCTCGAGTCACTGTCTGTGTGGAGATTGCACACTCTCCCCGTGTCTGTGTGGATTTTCTCCGATTGCTCCAGTTTCCTCCCACAGTCCGAAAGCGTGCGGGTTGAGTTGATTGATCATGCTAAATTGTCCCTTCGTGTCGGGGGACTAGCGGGATAAATGCGTGGGGTGACAGGGATAGGGCCTGGGTGGCATTATTGTTGTTGCAGGCTCGACGGGCTGAATGGCCTCCTTCTGCACGGTAGGGACTCTATGGCCAGAATTTTATCTGCCTGCCCCGCCACGGGAATCAGAGCAGGCGAGGGGCGGATAATGCGAAGGTGCATTGACCTTGGAAGGGATTTTACGGTTTCGGAACCAGTGAGGTTGTAAAATGCTGCCCAGTGATTCTATGAAAACCAATACCTTCCAAAACACGGACATTTTCTGAACCTCACTGACCTTTAGCGTGGAAAGTCTAGTTGTTTGTCTGCTGTATTTACCTCGCGTTGTGTGTGGTAAACATCTCAAAGAGTAACTCATTACAGGTAGCCTACATTTATTATTCAGTGATACATCTTACTTTACTAGCCATTTTATTTACTTCAGCATATATCTCGCCATTTTATTTACTCTAGACTATAGCTAACCCCGGTTTAGGCTATTATAATGTAAATTTATATGTGGCATCTGAAATTATCTGAAATGCAATTAGCCCCTAGGGTTTGGGATACTCAACTTGTACTTACATTTTCTGGGCCACTTCAGGGAAATGTCATGATCCTAATTTTATTTATAGTGAAACTAAGGCAAGCCTGTAAATTTAAGAAATCCTTTCCCTGAATTATTTTACCTCAGTCTCCAAATGTCTTTCACTCATACAAGGGAGGTAGTGGTATTGTCAGTGAATGAGTAATCCAGAGGCCCAGAGTAATGGTCTGTTCAAATCCCACTGTGGCAGATAGTGAAATTTGAATTCAATAAAACTCTGGAATTAAAGTTTATTTATTAGTGTCACAGGTAGGCTCATATTAACGCTGCAATGAAGTTCCTGTCAAAATCCCCTAGTCGCCACAGTCCGAAACCCATTCAGGTACACTGAGGGAGAATTTAGCATGGTCAATGCACCTAACCAGCATGTCTTTCGGACTGTGGGAGGAAACCAGTAAGAAGTCTCACAACACCAGGTTAAAGTCTAACAGATTTATTTGGTAGCAAATACCATAAGCTTTCGGAGCGCTGCTCCTTCGTCAGATGGAGTGGAAATGTGCTCTCAAACAGTGCACAGAAACACAACATCAAATTGCAGAATACTGATTAGAATGCGAATCCCTAAAGCCAGCCAGGTCTTAAAGGTACAGACAATGTGGGTGGAGGGAGCATTAAACACAGGTTAAAGAGATGTGTACTGTCTCCAGACAGAACAGCAAGTGAGATTCTGCAAGTCCAGGAGGCAAGCTGTGGGGGTTACTGATAATGTGACTTGCTGTTCTGTCTGGAGACAATACACATCTCTTTAACCTGTGTTTAATGCTCCCTCCACCCACATTGTCTGTACCTTTAAGACCTGGCTGGCTGTAGGGATTCGCATTCTAATTAGTATTCTGTAACTTGATGTTGTGTCTCTGTGCACTGTTTGAGAGCACATTTCCACTCCATCTGACGAAGGAGCAGTGCTCCGAAAGCTTATGGTATTTGCTACCAAATAAACCTGTTGGACTTTAACCTGGTGTTGTGAGACTTCTTACTGTGTTCACCCCAGTCCAACGCCGGCATCTCCACATCATGGAGGAAACCCACGCAGACACGGGGAGAATGTGCAGACGCCGCACAAACGGTGACCCAAGCTGGGAATTGAACCCGGGTCCCTGGCGTTGTGAGGCAGCAGTGCTAACCACTGTGCCACCCATAGTCCCGAGCAGTGTGGACCACCATCCGCAAGACTCAAGAGACAAGAGTGTTTGTGACCCATTGAGAGACAGCTGGGAGCTGAAAATGAAATGGTTCAAACTCTTAATCAGGAAAGAAATCTCAACGATATGGACTGTGACCAGCAAAGAAAATACAATTTTCAACATGTCACAGACTGCAGTGAATCTTACTCCACACACCAACCTCAGCGAATTGAGCATGGTTCTATTTGTATCTCTGTAATCTCAAGGACTCTATTGGAATTTCTTTTTGGTTTTATAAATTATGCTCCAGTCAGGTCAAACTGAACAAAATATTTTCCCTCAACGCTCCGACACAAGAGGTTCCATCCGTGCCTCTGCAAGAGAATCAGTGGATATACTGATCCATGGCGACAGCTTGCTGAGACTTACAAGGATTGCTGGAGTCCTGGTTCCATTTTTGACTGCTTTATACCAGGGATCCAGTTAGCAGGTTTCCTCTGGGTGCTCCAGTTTCCTTCCATAGTCCAAAGACATGTGGGTTAGGTTGATTGGCCATGGTAAATTGCCTCTTAGTGTCAAGGGGATTAGCAGAGTAAATAGGAATGATAGTAAAAGTTTCTTTAAATACATTAAAAACAAACGGGAGGCAAAAGTAGACATTGGGCCGCTCCAAAATGACGCTGGTAATCTAGTGATGGGAGACAAGGAAATAGCTGAGGAACTTAATAAGTACTTTGCGTCAGTCTTCACAGTAGAAGACATGAGTAATATCCCAACAATTCAGGAAAGTCAGGGGGCAGAGTTGAATATGGTTGCCATCACAAAGGAGAAAGTGCTAGAGAAACTAAAAGGTCTGAAAATTGATAAATCTCCGGGCCCAGATGGGCTACATCCTAGAGTTCTAAAGGAGATAGCTGAAGAAATAGTGGAGGCGTTAGTTATGATCTTTCAAAAGTCACTGGAGTCAGGGAAAGTCCCAGAGGATTGGAAAATCACTGTTGTAACCCCACTGTTCAAGAAGGGAACAAGAAAAAAGATGGAAAATTATAGGCCAATTAGCCTAACCTCAGTTGTTGGCAAAATTCTAGAATCCATCGTTAAGGATGAGATTTCTAAATTCTTGGAAGTGCAGGGTCGGATTAGGACAAGTCAGCATGGATTTAGTAAGGGGAGGTCGTGCCTGACAAACCTGTTAGAGTTCTTTGAAGAGATAACAAATAGGTTAGACCAAGGAGAGCCAATGGATGTTATCTATCTTGACTTCCAAAAGGCCTTTGACAAGGTGCCTCACGGGAGACTGCTGAGTAAAATAAGGGCCTATGGTATTCGAGGCAAGGTACTAACATGGATTGACGATTGGCTGTCAGACAGAAGGCAGAGAGTTGGGATAAAAGGTTCTTTCTCAGAATGGCAACCGGTGACAAGTGGTGTCCCGCAGGGTTCAGTGTTGGGGCCACAGCTGTTCTCTTTATATATTAACGATCTAGATGACGGGACTGGGGGCATTCTGGCCAAGTTTGCCGATGATACAAAGATAGGTGGAGGGGCAGGTAGTATTGAGGAGGTGGGGAGGCTGCAGAAAGATTTAGACAGTTTAGGAGAGTGGTCCAAGAAGTGGCTGATGAAATTCAACGTGGGCAAGTGCGAGGTCGTGCACTTTGGAAAAAAGAATAGAGGCATGGACTATTTTCTAAACGGTGACAAAATTCATAATGCTAAAGTGCAAAGGGACTTGGGAGTCCTAGTCCAGGATTCTCTAAAGGTAAACTTGCAGGTTGAGTCCGTAATTAAGAAAGCAAATGTAATGTTGTCATTTATCTCAAGAGGCTTGGAATACAAAAGCAGGGATGTACTTCTGAGGCTTTATAAAGCACTGGTTAGGCCCCATTTGGAGTACTGTGAGCAATTTTGGGCCCCACACCTCAGGAAGGACATACTGGCACTGGAGCGGGTCCAGCAGAGATTCACACGGATGATCCCAGGAATGGTAGGCCTGACATACGATGAACGTCTGAGGATCATGGGATTATATTCATTGGAGTTTAGGAGGTTGAGGGGAGATCTGATAGAAACTTACAAGATAATGAACGGCTTAGATAGGATGGACGTAGGGAAGTTGTTTCCATTAACAGGGGAGACTAGGACGCGGGGGCACAGCCTTAGAATAAAAGGGAGTCACTTTAGAACAGAGATGAGGAGAAATTTCTTCAGCCAGAGAGTGGTGGGTCTGTGGAATTCATTGCCACAGAGGGCTGTGGAGGCCGAGACGTTAAGCGTCTTCAAGACAGAAATTGATAAATTCTTGATTTCTCGAGGAATTAAGGGCTATGGGGAGAGAGCGGGTAAATGGAGTTGAAATCAACCATGATTGAATGGTGGAGTGGACTCGATGGGCCGAATGGCCTTACTTCCGCTCCTATGTCTTATGGTCTTATGGTCTTAAATATGAGGGGTTATGGGGTTAGGGCCTGGGTGGGATTGTGGTCGGTGCAGACTCAATGACTCGAATGGTCTCCTTCTGTACTGTAGATCATAGAATCCCAACAGTGCAGAAGGAGGCCATTCGGCCTATCGAGTCCGCACCCACCACAATCCTATCCAGGCTCTATTCCGATAACCCCACGAATTTACCCTGCTAATCCTCCTCACACTAGGGTCAATTTAGCATGGCCAATCAACCTAACCCGCACATCTTTGGAGTGTGGGAGGAAACCGGAGCACTCAGAAGATTCTATGATTTTAGTTCGTCTCAGCGCTCCATTTATCAACTGTGGGTGGCACTGCCACCATTTCATTCCGTGTATTTGCATTCCAATCTTTAATTGGCAATCAAGTTGGAATGCCATGTAGAAATGCTAACAGTTAGTCTGAAGTACTGGCATGAGAATTAAAGGCTCTAATATGCACAACAAGAGCATCTGCAGATGCTTTTTTCAGGTCCTCCTTCAATGAACAACAACAACTTGCACTTATTCACTGCCTTTGAAACGTCAGGGTTCTCCAACTGAGTGCTAACCAGACAAAGATTGACACTGAACCAAAGGAGACATTAGGAGAGGGAGCTGTAAGCTCGGTCGACAGGTAACAATTTTAAGCAAGTTTTTAAAGGCAGTGGGAGAAGTGGAGAGGCAGCCAAGTTTGCAGAGATTTATTTTAGAATTCAAATTTAGCCGTGGGGAGGCAATGGCCTAGTAGTATTAACACCAGAATATTAATCCAGAAACTCCACTAATGTTCTGGGTTCGAATCCTGCCACGGCAGATGATGGAATTTGAATTCAATAAAAATTATCTGGAATTAAGAATCTACTGATGACCGTGAAACCATTGTCAATTGTCAGAAAAACCCATCTGGTTCGCTAATGTCCTTTAGGGAAGGAAATCTGCCGTCCTTACCTGGTCTGGCCAACATGTGACTCCAGAGCCACAGCAATGTGGTTGACTCTCAAATACCCTCCGGCAACTAGGGATGGGCAATAAATTCTGGCCAGCCAGCGATGCCCATGTCCCATGAATGAATTTTAAAAATCTACCATGGTAGGATTTGAATCAGAGCATTGCTCTAGGCTTGTGGTTTACTGGTTCAGTGACCTATGCCGCTAGGCCGCAAAATGTTTGCAGCCCCGCCACAGCTGACATCCCGGCTGACAAAAGCTTTCCGAGTAACGCTATTTCAAAAAAGTTTGAGTCTGCTTCATGCAATATAATTATTACATGAGGCGGATGTGGTGGACAAGAAGGTTAAATGGATACTTTAGTTGGATTACCTTTTGGTGACCAAATGGCCTTTGACAATGTTCATTAATAAAGATGGAGTCCAGAGGTTACAGAGCGAATGGTATAGGATTTATGGGACATGTATGTTGAATACATGGGTGGCACAGTGGCTAGCACTGCTGCCTCATGGCACCAGGGACCTGGATTCGATTCCTGGCTTAGGACACTGCATGTTCTCCCTGTGTTTGCGTGGGTTTCCTCCGGATGCTCCGGTTTCCTCCCATAGTCCAAAGATGTGGAGATTAGGTGGGTTGGCCGTGCTAACTTCTCCCTTTGTGTCCAAAAATGTGCAGATTGCATCGAAGATAGGAACAGGAGGAGGCCATTTGGCCCTTCGAGTCTGCTCTGCCATTCATCACCATCATGGCTGACCATCCAACTCAATAGCCTAATCCTGCTTTCTCCCTCAGATGGATTAGCCATGGTAAATGTTGGGATTAAAGGGCAAGGGAGAGGGCCTGGGTAGGATACTCGCTTGTCAGACTCGCTGGGCTGAATGGCCTCTTCTGCACTGTAGGGATTCTATAATTCTACCTGTTGATCTTGGCCATGCCTACCCTGTCACCCCTGTGTAACTATGCTGGACATAATTAAAATGACTGGATTATTAATTTAACATTGTTATTGAGTTGTTAATGATGTGGCTGAGAGAAAAATCACATTATCGAGAAATAATGTATCAGGATCTGTTACCGCGTGCAAAATATATTCCATTCCTTCCATTTTTAATGCGTTAAATATCAAATATATCAGAGAAATCGGATTTGAGTTACCATTGCCTGCCAAGGTTGTTATATTAACAATGATTAGACATAAATGTCCCATTGCCCTTTAACCTTGTATTTGGATCTGTCACTTCCCTCCATTAAGTGGTAGCAGTTCTGATGATCCCTGATGGTATTTGTTTATGAAAGATATTCGTCATTTGACGTCCAGATTGAAGGCAAAGAACAGTTTGGATTACTTTGAGATTTTGTAGAGAAGCCAAGAACTACATTAGATACAATTTCCCTTCTCACTTAACGCAATGGAGGAGCATAAGGTGGAATCTTTCAAATCCACCAGTCTTGGAAGCAAACTTGACAGGCAGGGTTGCAGGCCAGGGTGGTAGTGGGGGGTTGGGGTGGGGGTTGGGGGGGAAGGGGCAGGAATCTTAATTTGGTGCGAAGCCAAAATTCAGTTTCTCAATGGCGGGTGCCCTTTTGCAATTATGTTCTTGGGACTTTAAAGTTGGGTCAAGGTTCCAGACAAACAATGTCAGTGTGGTGATGGTCCCTTTAAGGGCAACACAGCAGAAGAGGGTCACCTGGCTTGAGGGATCAATTGGGACTGAGAGTGGGTAATCGCCCTGTGGTGGGGTGGAGTCCTATCTTCAGCAGGGAAGGTGATGGCCTCGTGGCATTATCACAAGTCTATTGATCCAGAAACTCAACTAATGTTCAGGGACCTCGGTTCGAATCTTGCCACAGCAGATGGTGGAATATGAATTCAATGAAAAAAATCTGGAATTAAGAATCTACTGATGACCATGAAACCATTGTCGATTGTTGGAAAATCCCATCTGGTTCACTAATGTCCTTTAGGGAAGGATATCTGCTGTTCTTATCTGGTCTGGCCTATATGTCACTCCTGAGCCACAGCAATGTGGTTGCCCCTCAGGGATGGACAATAAATGCTGGCCCAGCCAGTGATGCCCATGTCATGTGAGTGAATAAAAAAAAGAACACAGTCTGAAGACGTGTAAAAGACATATGGGGACTGGGGGAGCCGGTGGGTTATTCTAGGGCAGCCGGGGGGTTGGGGAGCAGGGCGGAGCGCTTTCACCCTCTGTGTGGTTTTTCCTTGTTAACAAATACTCTTCGTATTCCTGACAAAGTCTGTGAGCATGGATGGTTACACTGGCGATGAGGAAGGGATGAACTAGAAGAACACTGCCTGTGGCCCGGAACATGTGAGTATCCCTGTTCTAAGCGAAGTATGAGGAAAAAGATACTCACCCGAGTGCTCGACTTTGGACGAATAGACTCAGTGAGATGTTGAGATGTTGCCAGAGCCCTGAGGGATGGATGCAGAGAAAGCCTGGATTTGCCAGTCCAGAAATATACAGAAAACAAAATGAAGCAAAAATAACTCTCAGAAGCAAAAGCTGTGATTTTGGGTTGAAGGGAAAATTGAACGTAAGAAAGAAAAGGCAGTTGCTGCAGAGAGAAAGCAAAGAGAACATAGTTTATGTTTTTAAGTTTATTTATTATTGTCACAAGTAGGCTTACATTAACACTGCAATGAAGTTACTCTGAAAATCTCCTAGTCGCCACACTCCAGCGCCTGTTCGGGTGCACTGAGGGAGAATTTAGCATGGCCAATGCACCTAACCAGCACGTCTTTCTGTAATAAGTCTTCAGAGGCAGAAGTCTCTTCACCAAAATCCCTTTATTTATAATTCTAACAGCAGTACACAGAGTGCTATCAGTCAGCAGTCTGCTTCCGGGAGTGCCAGAGGAACTGACACTCCCAGTTAAATACAAGGAAAAACCCCCTGATTGGTCCATCAATTTACTCCTTAATCAGGGAGTTCATATTCCAATAGGCCAACCTCAATCCTGATTGAAGTCATTACACTTTTGCACTGTGGGAGGAAACCAGGGTACCTGGAGGAAACCCACACAGATGCGAGGAGAATGTGCAGACTCCGCACACCCAGTGATCCAAGCTGGGAATTGAACCCAGGTCCCTGGTGCTGTGAGGCAGCAGTGCTGACCACTGTGCCACCGTGCTGCCCAAAAGAGCATTATTGGTTTGGGTGAAAAGGGAAAAAATGCCCCAAGAAGCTGCAGGACCTCTCCCAGAAATGCGGGAAAATGAAGAGGCTGGGTTTGCTGGGCTCCCCATCTGGACGGAGCCTCTGGGTGTCTGGGTAGTGGTCCCTGCACTGAGGAACTGCTGTGGAGATGCTGGTGTTGGACTGGGGTAAACACAGTAAGAAGTTTAACAACACCAGGTTAAAGTCCAACAGGTTTACTTGGTAGTGGCTTTTGCTACCAAATAAACCTGTTGGACTTTAACCTGGTGTTGTTGAACTTCTTTCTGAGGAACTGCAGCAGCCAAGTTCCAAAGTTTTTAAAAGAAGTGAAGACTTCTATCTGTTTAAAACAAAAGAAGTAAAACAGTTTTAATAACTGCCCCTTAGACCAGGGTTCTTGTGAAATCGAAAAGCAGAGGGAAAGTTGATTCTTCAAGTTGGCCAGAAGAACATACCAAACTGCAGAGATCACTGAGAGCTTTCCATTCATAAAAAGAAGCAAAGTTTTTAAAAAAGTTTTAAGAAAGACTCAAGTGAAGAGCAGCAGGTTCCTTCCAAAACCTCAGAAGCTTGGAAAAAGCACGCAGAGAGAACGGGAAGCTGCTAACTGTTCAATAAAAGATGGCAGTCTTAAAGCAGTAATGTATTTAAAGAGGCAATGTGTTTAATGTGGCGATGCACTTAAAGTGGCAACCACAAGAAGAAACAAACGGCAATGTATAGAGTGACGTTAGTGTCCCTTTCAGAAAGTTTTTTTAAAAACATGATTTCTGCCGATCACAGCTTCAGCTGTTTCATGTTCACAGCCTTAGGTGATGTCACTGTTGGGAGGAGAAAAAAAACTGTAGGGAGGTCAGGCGACAGAAGTTTTTCAGCTTTTAGTTTGAGGCTGCAGTGTTAAAGACAGTTGTAGAAGCAGGCTGGAAAATAAGTCTTTTTCTCTCTTTTTTTGCTTTGAAAACTTAACCTGAAAAACGGCTTGTTGTCATGCTGCAGTAATTAATCTGTGTTTTGGTGTTTTGGGGAACTGATACAACTGCAGGCTGCTCTGAGTTTTCAAGATCATTTGAAATCAGCATTTAACACAGGGAACTGGATTCCAGTATCTTGTGAGCTTTAGCCTGTGCAGTGATAAATCTGTTTAAAGGGTTCTGTTCATTGGATTTTGGTTTTAAGTGGAGCACATTAGAGATATTCATTCAGAATTATACATTATAGTGTTTGTTTTGTTTCTTGTTTGTAATTGATAAAAGTTCTTGATAATTTTCTTACTATACATGTTGACTATATTCTTAAATAAACTTTGTTTGGTAAAAGCTCCCTCGTGGGTCACTTGAGTTATACCTGAAGTGCTTCTGATTCGAGCGGGCTTCGTAAAACATTTTGGAGTTTCTAATCTGAACCATAACAATAGGAAAATTGGAGAAGACCCTTGATAGAGGGCAACTCTCAAAAAAGGAACATAAGCAACTAAGATCTCGGAGAGGGGGCAATAGAAAGACCTTGGAAGGACACTGAAATAACTCAGGAGGGCACTTAAAGACCCCAAAAGGAGATCACCAGGAGATAACAAAATGAAGAGCAAGGAGAGAATTGCAGATTGGAAACAAGTCAACAATTCATCAGAGATAGACCTGACCAACAGTGAAGTCAAAAATGCTGAAGTTGAGACACGTAGAAATGAGGGTTCCATTTGGAAAATGGGCATGTCCAGGAAGAACATCATAAATTCATCTCGCAAGAAATGTAGAAATTAATGACTTCAAACAAAACTAGGAAGGATTGAATATAAAGGGGAATCAGGAAAAAGAATCAAAACTCGAGAGGAACATTAAAACAATAAGATGAAATGACTGACATCAATCTTGAAAAAAGTTGCAAAACAAAATTACAAAATGAAATTAGGAAAGAGAAGTTGATGAGAGTAAGCTAAATTCCATGCAAAAGCAACCAGAAAATGTATTATTTATTCAATCATGGGATGTGGGCGTCACTGGCTGGGCCAGCATTTATTGCCCATCTCTGAGGGCAGTTAAGAGTCAACCACATTGCTGTGGCACTGGAGTCACGTGTTGGCCAGACCGTGTAGTGAAGGCAGATTTCCTTCCCTCAGGGACATTAGTGAACCAGATGGGCTTTTCCGACAATCGACAATGGCTTCATGGCCATTTTATTCCAGATTTTTATTGAATTCAGATCGCACCATCTGACATGGTGGGATTCGAACCCAGGTCCACAGAGCATTCATCTGGGTCTCTGGATTACTCGTCCAGTGAAAATGCCACTGCGCCATCACCTCCCAAATAAGAACAAGTCTAGTGAAGAATTGAATCAGGGGAATAAATTGGAAGCTTGACAATGAGGAATTAACTGAAGAGGTAAAAACATTGAAATTGACAGCAGATTCAACAATTCAGACAGAGAAAGAAACTGAGATTACATGCCGGAATAAGATTGGAAAAGCAGCACGCGTGTATGGAAGAGGTCCATGCAAGACTATGTTTGGAACTGTACATATTTACGGTCTACCAATAGAAGTGTTGATGTTTAAAAAAAACAAGCCTCAGGATCTCATCAATGAGCCATCACCACAGTAACAATAAAAAAAATCCAAACTAAATATGTAATATGACATGGTGTCATAACATAAAACTTTGGTCATGGATGAAGTTAGAATCCTGGAATTATCGTCTTTGAGACCGGGTTCCTGTCGTACCCAGTAGACATGGAGGGACAGAGTGTTCGTAAACATGTGGATCGCTTGAGGAGTAGAGGTTGTTTGGCTGACAGACAACAATCACTCAATTGGGTAATGAGTTATTTTGCTTTCCAGTTGACATAGGTAGGCAATATGTCACCAAGACGGATGTGTCAGCTGCCAAATGGTTGGAGTGTGAGGGTAAGCTGTGCGATGAAATCTCCAGGAATACTTTTAATCACAATTGGCAACACTAACCATATTCCTGAATACCTTTGGCCAACCAGCATCCATCAATTTCAGGTTTAAAATTCACAACTTTCCCGGCAGCATTCGCTGTCTGCAAAAGAGAACTCAAAAACTGTAGCGTGATTCCTCCAGATCAGTGGTGTCACACTGTGTGGGTCCCAATATGTTTGCCCCTTCATGGGAACCCTAGTTAGGACTTCATGACCTCTCCCTCTGTCACATGGATGCATACGTTCCTGCAGCTTCCTGTTCCTGCAATGATCATGAACAGTCAAGGATCACATTTCCAATTTCCATATGCCCTTATCCATCACAAGGTTCATTCTGACTCACTTTTTACGGGAGCATCATAACCAATAAATTCCTATAGATATCTTTAACAAGCCTACAGACATTGAGAACTACTTGGAATAAGATTCTTCCCACTTTCTACCTGCTAAGCCTCCATTACTTCCATTGGGTCAGTTGTGGTGATTCTACCTTCGTAGCATCATGGAATCATAGGGGGGAATTTTCCCATCCTGCCCACCACAGGGGGGAACGGGGGGGGGGCGGACCGTGGTAAGGTGCCTTGGCCTCAGGCGGGATTTTCCGGTTATGGGATGAGCGCAGCCGGAAGCTACCACCCATAGAATTCCTACAGTGCAGAAGGAGGCCATTTGGCCTATAGGTCTGCAACACTCTCCAGCAGAGCATTCCACCCAGGCCCTATCCCTGTAACCCCACATATTTACCCCGCTAATCTGCCTAACCTACACATCTTTGGACAGTGGGAGGAAACCAGAGCACCCAGAGGAAACCCATGCAGACACGGGGAGAACATGCAAACAGACAGTTAGCCAAGGCGGCAATTGAACCTGGGTCTCCGGCGTTGTGAGGCAGTAGTGCTAACCATTGTGCCATTGTGCGACCCTTCTGCATAGGATTTCTAAAATGGCCTCGTTCTCTTCATTTGCGACCAGGTAGGCTAGTATTTGCACATCCCTCACTTCTAGTGAACCCCTGCTGCCTCTTCTTCTCTTCTCTGTATCTTTCCTCCTACCTTGATTGAGGGGTCAATCACGAGGGGGCATAGTTTTGCATAAGGGACTGGAGATCGAGGGGAATTGAGAAAAAAAAGCACTCAGAGGGTAGTGCGAATCTGGAATGCACTGCCTGGGAAGGTATTGGAATCCAGAAACTTTCACAGGGTATTTGGATGAGCACTTGAGACATCATAACATCCAAGGATTTCGGAAAAGTGCAGGAAAATGAGGTTAGCGTGACTTTAATGGTAGTTATTGTTGGTGCAGACTCAATGGGCCGAAGGGCCATTTCTGTGCTGTATAACTCTGTGATCAGAATGAGAATCTGTGAAAATCTGCTTGGCTTTGCAACAATTCAATTAGGATGAAACTTCTTTATTCCCCATGAAGACCATAATCGATCATTTGGTATCCAGATTTAGTATTTTACAGCAGGTCGATTAATTCTCATCAGTATCACAACCTGAACACGTTTAACCTAGAAATTCAGGGAAACTGTTGCAAGGGGACTGAAGGGGCAGATTACTAGGTCATCCATCCCTTTTTAAGTTTAAGCTTATTTATCAGTGTCACAAGTAGGCTTACATTAACACTGCAATGAAATTACTGTCAAAATCTCGTAGTCGCCACATTCCAGCGCCTGTTTGAATACACTGAGGGAGAATTTAGCATGGCCAATGCACCTAACCAGCATGTCTTTCGGACTGTCGGAGGAAACTGGAGCGCCCAGAGGAGACCCACGCAGACACGGGAAGAATGTGCAGACTCCGCACAGACAGTGACCCAAGCTGGGAATCGAACCCGGGTCCCTGGCGCTATGAGGCCGCAGTGCTTACCACTGTGCCTTGTGCCGCCCATAGATTTTTGAATCTGAGGACACTTTTCTGGAGGTGGGGTGTGGGTGGGCCCAGAACCACCCTTTACACACACAGACATCTCCTCCACTGACTCTCGGAACATCTCATTGAATTTCTTCTGTTTCATTGGATATGAGCGGTGTTTTATGCGGTGTTTTAGCTGATTATATTGGGAACAAAATGTTCAATTCAAGTTATTTCTACCTTGATGTGCCAGCAATACAGTGGAAAGTTAATGAGAATGACCTTCCCAGCTGGTGATTGCTGTATTTCTGATCCATTTGCAAGTTCTGCAATGTAAGTGAGAGTAAGAATGAATTTTATAGAAATAATTTTGCTTAACTGGCTGCTGTTAGCATTTCATTAAAAACAAAATGGCTAGATTTTGGCTTGTTATGATTGCATAAAATGAATCAAGGAATGGTTACAGCACAGGAGGCTATTCAGCCCGTCATGCTCTTTGGAAGAGTAACTCGCCTGGTTAGTACTATCCCACATTTTCTCCATAGCCCTCCAGTTTTTTCTCCCCAAAGCTTTGTCCTATTTTCTTATGAAAGGCACAATTGACTCTGCCTCCACAACGCCCTGTTAAGGCCCAGATCAGAAACTCCAAGGTATTTTGTGAAGCCTAGGCTCTAACTTTTACATTTGTTTTTATTCATTTGTGGGCAATGGGCGTCGCTGGCTGGCCAGCATTTATTGCCCATCCCTAATTGCCCTTGAGAAGGTGGTGGTGAGCTGCCTTCTTGAATCGCTGCCGTCCACATGCTGTGGGTTGACCCACAATGCCGTTAGGGAGGGAATGGCGATATATTTCCAAGTCAGGGCAGTTGGAGGGAACTTGCAGGTGGTGGTTCCCATGTATCTGCTGCCCTTGTCCTTCTAGATGGAAGTAGTCATGAGTTTGGAAGGTGCTGTCTAAGAATCTTTGGTGAATTGTTGCAGTGCATCTTGTAGATAGTACACACTGCTGCTACTGAGCGTCAGTGGTGGAGGGATTGAATGTTTGTAGATGTGATGCCAATCAAGCGGGCTGCTTTGTCCTGGATGGTGTCGAGCTTCTTGAGTGTTGTTGGAATGCACCCATCCAGGCAAGTAGGGAGTATTCCATCACACTCCTGACTTGCGCTGCCTAGATGGTGGACAGGCTTTGGAGAGTCAGGAGGTGAGTTACTCGCCGCAGTATTCCTCGCCTATGACCTGCTCTTGTAGCCACTGTGTTTATGTGGTGAATCCAGTTGAGTTTTTGATCAATGGTAACCCCAAGGATGTTGACAGTGGGGGAATTCTGTAATGGTTACACCTTTGAATGTCAAGGGGCGGTGGTTAGAGTGTCTCTTATTGGTGATGGTCATTGCCTGGCATTTGTGTGGCGCGAATGTTATTTGCCATTTGTCAGCCTAAGCCTGGATATTGTCCAGATCTTGTTGCATTTGAACATGGACTGCTTCAGTATCTGAGAAGTCGTGAATGGTGCTGAACATTGTGCAATCATCGGCGAACATCCCCACTTCTGACCTTGTGATGGAGGGAAGGTCATTGATGAAGCAGCTGAAGATTGTTGGGCCTAGGACACCACCTGAGGGACTCCTGCAGAGGTGTCCTGGAGCTGTGATGACTGACCCTCCACAACCATCTTCCTATGTATCAGGTATGACTCCAACCAGCGGAGAGTTTGCCCCCGATATCCATTGATTCCAGTTTTGCTAGGGCTCCTTGATGCCACACTCGGTCGAATGTGGCCTTGGTGTGGAGGGCTGTCACTCTCATCTCACCTCATTTTATTTCGGCATTCGGGTGAGCATAAGGTGTTTCAGTATGATTCAAGTGACCCACCAGGAAGTTTTATCAAAACAAACTTTATTTAAGAGCACTGTTAGAATATAAAAAACAGAATTAACATAAATTTCATCAGTCAAAATATTTAGACATTGCAAAGTGTAATCCTTAACAGCTAGCTATCTCTGTTGTTCCAATTTAAAACAATACCCCTATTTACTTACACCCTTCCTCAGAACTAGTTCGCACAAAAACAAGTATGCTCACGTAGTGTTGGATTTTCAGCCCTTTAACTCTTCTGGACAGAAGTCTACAAAGAACAAAGAACAAAGAACAGTACAGCACAGGAAACAGGCCCTTCGGCCCTCCAAGCCTGTGCCGCTTCTTGGTCCAACTAGACCAATCGTTTGTATCCCTCCATTCCCAGGCTGCTCATGTGACTATCCAGGTAAGTCTTAAACGATGTCAGCGTGCCTGCCTCCACCACCCTACTTGGCAGCGCATTCCAGGCCCCCACCACCCTCTGTGTAAAAAACATCCCTCTAATATCTGAGTTATACTTCGCCCCTCTCACCTTGAGCCCGTGACCCCTCGTGATCGTCACTTCTGATCTGGGAAAAAGCTTCCCACCGTTCACCCTATCTATCCCCTTCATAATCTTGTACACCTCTATTAGATCTCCCCTCATTCTCCGTCTTTCCAGGGAGAACAACCCCAGTTTACCCAATCTCTCCTCATACCTAAGACCCTCCATACCAGGCAACATCCTGGTAAACCTTCTCTGCACTCTCTCTAATGCCTCCACGTCCTTCTGGTAGTGCGGCGACCAGAACTGGACGCAGTACTCCAAATGTGGCCTAACCAGCGTTCTATACAGCTGCATCATCAGACTCCAGCTTTTATACTCTATACCCCGTCCTATAAAGGCAAGCATACCATATGCCTTCTTCACCACCTTCTCCACCTGTGTTGCCACCTTCAAGGATTTGTGGACTTGCACACCTAGGTGCCTCTGTGTTTCTATACTCCTGATGACTCTGCCATTTATTGTATAACTCCTCCCTACATTATTTCTTCCAAAATGCATCACTTCGCATTTATCCGGATTAAACTCCATCTGCCACCTCTCCGCCCAATTTTCCAGCCTATCTATATCCTGCTGTATTGCTCTTCGCTATCCGCAAGTCCAGGCAGCAGTTTTCAGAGAAGAGTATAGCCTCAAAACAGTAAAACTTCCACGATGTAAACTTAGCCTCTGGCAGCTCCCAGTCCCTAGAATTCAAAGACAGAAAGGGATACCTCTCTCTCTGCAGCTGCCAAAGCAGCAACTCTCAGAGAAAGATCCAGTCCTTTGACAGCAGAATCTCCAAAAAATGAAACTTATCTCCTGGCAGATTCTAGTCTCCAACTTCAGAGAGGGGAAAAGAGAGACACTGCTCTCTCTCTCAACTTAAAAACAGCAGCTAAGCTTGAATATTCCATGTAAACCTAGCTATACACAGTCATATAACCATACCTGTCAATCATTCCAATGAAGCCCCACTCTGCGAAATTCCAGGGGAAAATATCAAGAACAACACAACAACATTAGTTCAGATTGAGCAATTATGCTGCTGCAGCAACAATACTGGATGTCGGTTGCACACAGACGAGTGTTGATAAAATGGAAGGGACTGCTGGAAACTTCCTGCACAGAAATATGACTAGAATCATCGAAACCCTACATTGCAGAAGAGGCCATTCAGCCCATCGAATCTGCACTGACACTCTGACAGAGTATCTTACCCAGGCCCTGTCTCTTGCCCCATCCCTGTAACCCCACACATTTCCCCTGGCTAATCCATCTAACCTGCATATGAAGGGGCAATTTAGCATGGCCAATCCACCTAACCTGCACATCTTTGGTTTGTTGGAGGAAACCGGAGCACCCGGAGGAAACCAATGCAGATACAGGGAGAACGTGCAATCGACTTCCTGGGCACAAGGCTGATCACGCTGGAAATCCAGGGCCGGTAAGATTGCGAGAGGTGGGAAAGCGGGCACAAACACGGTTTTTTGCCCCTCTCGTGATCTTGCCGGTTCACCATAGATAGACTGGCATGACAAGCCAATGGGATCACCCCCATTGCGCTTGCCTTCTTAACCATTTGGTTGACTTGTCATGCTATCTTCAGCGATCTGTGACCATGAACGTTAAGGTCCCTCTGTTCCTTTACGCTTCTATATTTAATATACCACTATCCATAAGGAAACTTCTCCCATGCTGAGATTTTCCAGCGTTTTCTGTTTTTGTTTCAGATTCCAGCATCTGCAGTATTTTGCTTTTAAATCCACATAAATTTCTCTTTTCTTTCAACAGAACTGGACCTCAGTGAGAAATTAATTCTATCAGAAAATGGAACTGTGCGAATACAATGAAGAGAGACAATGTCATGTGAGGAGAGATTAAATCGGTGAGGATTAAGTTCACCGGAGTTTAGAAGAGTGAGGAGAGGTTTCATAGAAACTTATAAAATTCTAACAGGGTTAACCAGGGTAGATTCAGAAAGAATGTTCCCCATGGTGGGGAATCCAGAACTAAAGGTCATAGTTAAAGTTAAAGTTTATTTATTAGTCACAAGTAAGGCTTACATTAACACTGCAAAGAAGTTACTGTGAAATTCCCCTAGTCGCCACAGTCCGGCGCCTGTTCGGGTCAATGCACCTAACCAGCACGTCTTTCAGAATGTGGGAGGAAACCGGAGCACCCAAGGAAACCCACACAGACACGAGGAGAATGTGCATACTCCACACAGACAGTGACCCAAACCAGGAAGTGATTCCTGGCGCTGTGAAGCAGCAGTGCTAACCACTGTGCCACCGTGTCGCCCACGCTACCATGTTTGAGGATAAGGGGTAAACCTTTTAAAACTGAGGTGAGGAGGAATTTCTTCGCCCAGATGGTGGCGAATGTGTGGAACTCACTACCACAGAAAGTAGTTGAGGCCAAAATGTTGCCTGATTTCAAGAAGAAATTAGATATCGCTCTTGGGGCTAAAGGGATCCAGGTTTTGGGAGGAAGGGGGGATCAGGATATTGAATTCGATGATCAGCCATGATTAAAATGAATGGCGGAGCAGCCCTGAAGGGCTGAATGGCTTCCTCCTCCTGTTTCTAGTTTCTATGTTTCGATGTATACTTGCTGCATTCTGGATGGATACATGCAGAGTTATAGCTGATCTGAAAATTATTATTATTTACATTGATAGAGTTTATTAACTTTACGTCCAGTGAGTATGCATCCAGTTTCACATTGCCATTCATTCTTGGTATTTTTTGTTTCTTCCCACTCATTCCAAAAAATTATCTCCTTTCCTCGGGATGGAGAATGGATGTTGGAGAGAGAATTAAAATTCTGGCTGAGTGGCGCTCACTCCAATTTCCTTTTCAGTGTCAATTTCTTCCATACCTATATCCTCAGTATCACAGAATCATCAAATCCCTACAGTGCAGCAGGAGGCCATTCAGCCCATTGGTGTGGGAGGGGGCGATCAGCCGGGGGTGGGGGAATGATCTGCTGGGGCAGGTATCGGGGCGGTGATTGGCTGGGTGGGTGGGGTGTGGGGGCAATATCCAGGAGGATGGGCAGCCTGATAGATCTCTCTGTTCTGCAATACATAGAACACTGAGAGATCTGCGCAAGCACAATAGTGCCCTCTAGCTGTGAACAGCCGATGAGAATTGACTACTTCGACTCCCCCTACTGGCGTGAATCACACTTTGCCTCTTTCTTTGCACTAAGTGGCATAAGATCATGTCTGAAAGCTCGCTGAAAAAAATGGGCATGATTTTCTTCTGTTTTCAGGCACTTAGAATTTGTTTGGTAAGATCGCCCCCCCCCCCCGCCCCCCCACCCCCCCCCCCCCCCCCCACCACCCCCCACCCCCCGTCCCCTGCAATCTTTCGTTATTAGCTAATGTATAGAGTGTAAGTGCCGAGTCGCTATATTGTGATCACATAAAACATTAATTGGGCTACATCCAGAGTACTGCATACAGTTCCAGTCACCAGATTTGAGGAAGGATGCGATTGCGCTGGAGAGAGTGCAAAGCAGATTTACAAGGAAGTTGCCAGGATTGAAGCATTCTGATGGTGAGGAAAGAATTGGAATTGTTTTGTTTGGAATGGAGGAGGGTAAGGGGCGATTCAACATAATTGTATAAAATTTTGAGGGGCCTGGAATGAAGTGGATAGTGAGGACCCATTTTCCCCAGTGAAGAGGTCAATCGTCAGGATTTAAAATAATTGACAGAAAGATTAGAGGGGAGTTGAAGAGAAAACGTTATAACCTCAATAGTAGTGAGGGTCTGGAACTTACAGCCTAAACCCTCATTACACTTTGGAAAGTACTTGGCTGTGCACTTAAAGTGTCGGAACCTAAAGGTTTATGGACCAAGATCCGAAACGTGTGACTGGGCTGTCTGGCTTCTTTTTTCAGTTGGGGTTGACACAATGGGCTGAATGGCCTCATTCTGTGCTGTGAACCTCTATGATTTTAATAAAGGGTGCAGTGAGCAAGATGGCTTTAGTGGCCAAAGCAAATCAATAGTTAAGAAAGTCCACCACACCTCTACTTTCTCAGGAGACTAAGGAAATTTGGCATGTCCACTACAAATCTCACAACATCTCCAGACGCACCATAGAAAGCATCCTTTCTGTTTGTATCACAGCTTGGTATGGCTCCTGCGCTGACCAAGGCCGCAAGAAACTACAAAAAGTCGTGAATGAAGCCCAGTCCATCACTCAAACCAGCCTCCCAACCATTGAGTCTGTCTACACTTCCCGCTACCTTGGAAAAGCAGCCAGTATACTCAAGAACTCCATGCACTCCGGACATGCTCTTTTCCACCTTCTCCTGTCAGGAAAAAGATACAAAAGTCTGAGATCACATACCAACTGACTCAAAAACAGCTTCTTCCCTGCTGCTGTCAGACTTTTGAATGGACCTACCTCGCATTAAGTTGCTCTTTCTCTATATCCGAGCTATGACTGTAACACTACACTCTGCGTCCTCTCCTTTCCTTCTGTATGAATGGTATGCTTTGTCTGTACAGTGCGCAGGAAACAATACTTTCACTGTACACTAATACATGAGACAATAATAAATCAAATCAAATTAAATCTTTCCGTGACCTGCACATAGGGAGAGCACAAACCTCATCCTCCCTGCACCCTTATTCACTGATTTGGTGCATCAATACACCCACATGTCCATTACTGTTTAAATATAATAAAAATCAATGCTGTTTCGATGGCACACACTGTATTATTCAAAGTCCCAGTATTAGATACCCATCTGGAAACTTCTGATGATATTGCACAGTGTCAAACTGATTTGACAATTGAAAGTTAATATATCGTGACTGGGATCTGAAGCATATTGTTTCTGTAAAGGTTGCGAGACCAAATTGAATTGCCCTGGTTTAATATTAAGTTTTCTGGTCGCATCTGTTGTGTTCTGCATGCGTGAGGTTGAAAGTATTGATTAATCTATTTATCCTGAATACATCGCAGTTTGCTCTCAAGTTCACGGATCAGCTGTTTAACCTTGAGTAGCTGACTCGGGAATTGATAACAATGAGCTTTTTGCTAATATACCCGGAGAGTTAAATCACCCTAATTAGCTGGCATGTCATCCAAAGACAAACACAGAGAATGCTGCAAACTCTTGTTTCAGGCAGCACTGGTGGAGGGGAGGCAAGGTTAATGTTTCAGATCGATGACCTTTCATTGGGAATCATCTAAAGTGATTGGTCCACTTGCAGAAGTGGTCTTCCTTTGAGTAAGTAGTCAGAACTCCAAACTCCCAATCACTACTTTAGAACATAGAACATAGAACATTACAGCGCAGAACAGGCCCTTCGGCCCACGATGTTGCACCGACCAGTTAAAAAAAAAAACTGTGACCCTCCAACCTAAACCAATTTCTTTTCGTCCATGAACCTATCTACGGATCTCTTAAACGCCCCCAAACTAGGCGCATTTACAACTGATGCTGGCAGGGCATTCCAATCCCTCACCACCCTCTGGGTAAAGAACCTACCCCTGACATCGGTTCTATAACTACCCCCCCTCAATTTAAAGCCATGCCCCCTCGTGCTGGATTTCTCCATCAGAGGAAAAAGGCTATCACTATCCACCCTATCTAAACCTCTAATCATCTTATATGTTTCAATAAGATCCCCTCTTAGCCGCCGCCTTTCCAGCGAAAACAATCCCAAATCCCTCAGCCTCTCCTCATAGGATCTCCCCTCCATACCAGGCAACATCCTGGTAAACCTCCTCTGCACCCTCTCCAAAGCCTCCACATCCTTCCTGTAATGTGGGGACCAGAACTGCACACAGTACTCCAAGTGCGGCCGCACCAGAGTTGTGTACAGTTGCAACATAACGCTACGACTCCTAAATTCAATCCCCCTACCAATAAACGCCAAGACACCATATGCCTTCTTAACAACCTTATCTACTTGATTCCCAACTTTCAGGGATCTATGCACACATACACCTAGATCCCTCTGCTCCTCCACACTATTCAAAGTCCTCCCGTTAGCCCTATACTCAACACATCTGTTATTCCTACCAAAGTGAATTACCTCACACTTCTCCGCATTAAACTCCATCCGCCACCTCTCGGCCCAACTTTGCAACCTGTCTAAGTCTTCCTGCAAACTACGACACCCTTCCTCACTGTCTACCACACCACCGACTTTGGTGTCATCAGCAAATTTGCTAATCCACCCAACTATACCCTCATCCAGATCATTAATAAATATTACAAACAGCAGTGGCCCCAAAACAGATCCCTGAGGTACACCACTTGTAACCGCACTCCATGATGAATATTTACTATCAACCACCACCCTCTGTTTCCTATCCGCTAGCCAATTCCTGATCCAATTTCCTAGATCACCCCCAATCCCATACATCTGCATTTTCTGCAGAAGCCTACCATGGTGAACCTTATCAAACGCCTTACTAAAATCCATATATACCACGTCCACTGCCTTGCCCCCATCCACCTCCTTGGTCACTTTCTCAAAAAACTCAATAAGGTTAGTAAGGCACGACCTACCTGCCACAAAACCATGCTGACTATCACCTATCAATTCATTACTCTCCAAATAACTATAAATCCTATCCCTTATAATTTTTTCCAACATCTTGCCGACAACAGAAGTGAGACTCACCGGTCTATAATTCCCGGGGAAGTCTCTGTTCCCCTTCTTAAACAATGGGACAACATTCGCTAACCTCCAATCTTCTGGTACTATACCAGAGGCCAACGACGACCTGAAGATCAGAGCCAGAGGCTCTGCAATCACTTCTCTTGCCTCCCAGAGAATCCTTGGATAAATCCCATCCGGACCAGGGGATTTATCTATTTTCAGACCCTCCAGAATATCCTGCACATCCTCCTTATCAACTGTAATACTGTCTATTCTACTCCCCTGCAACCCAGTGTCCTCCTCAGCTATATTCATGTCCCCTTGCGTGAACACCGAAGAGAAATATTGGTTCAATGCTTCACCAATCTCCTCCGGTTCCACACATAACTTCCCTCTGCCATCTATAACTGGCCCTAAACTTGCCCTAACCAACCTTCTGTTCTTGACATACCTATAGAACGCCTTAGGATTCTCTTTAACCCTATCCGCCAAAGTCTTCTCATGTCCCCTTTTAGCCCTTCTAAGCTCGCTCTTCAACTCCCTCTTAGCCAATCTAAAGCTTTCTAGTGCACTACCCGAGTGCTCACGTCTCATCCGAACATAAGCCTCCTTTTTCTTTTTAACCAACAAAGAAACTTTTTTGGTGCACCACGGTTCCCTAGCCCTACCAATTCCTCCTTGCCTGACAGGGACATACCTATCACAGACTCGCAGTAGCTGCTCCTTGAAAAAACTCCACATGTCGGACGTTCCCAGTCCCTGTAATCTCCTAGTCCAACCTATGTTTCCTAATTCTCTCCTAATAGCCTCATAATTACCCTTCCCCCAGCTAAAACCACTTTGGATTTAATAAACCTGTAACGAAGCCAGACAGGGTGGGAGGTAGATGGGTGATAGGTTAAGGCAAGGTCAGATCTCATTACTAAATCAATTCCAGGTTTGAAGGGGCTGTCGTATCAGGAGCAGTTGAGTCACTTGGGCTTGTACTCGCTGGAGCACAGAAGAATGAGGGGGGATTTGACTGAGGTTTATAAAATACTCAATGGGATTGATAAAGTAAATGTTAGTCAAATGTTCCCCCTTCTAGGACAGTCTAGGACAAGAGGTCATAATTGTTGAGTAAGGGGGGGAAGGTCCAAGACAGAGATAAGGAGCAGCATGGTGGTTGGCACGATGGCACAGTGGTTAGCACTGCTGCCTCTCCGCACCAGGGACCCGGGTTCAATTCCAGCCTCGGTGACTGTCTGTGTGGAATTTGCACATTCTCCCCATGTCTACGTGGGTTTCCTCCGGGTGCTCCAGTTTCCTCCCACAGTCCAAACATGTATGGGTTAGGTTGATTGATGTGGAAAGCTAGTGGTGTTTGCTACCAAATAAACCTGTTGGACTTTAACCTGGTGTTGTTAGACTCCTTACTGTTATTAGGTTGATTGGCCATGGTAAATTGCCCCATAGTGTCAGGGGGACTAGCATGGTAAATGTGTGGGGTTAGGAGGATAAGGCCTGGGTGGGATTGTGATTGGTGCAGACGTGATGGGCCGAATGGCCTCCTTCTTCTCTGTAGGGATTCTATGATCAGTCCTTCTATGATCAACTATTTCTCACAGAGGGTTGTGAATCCATGGAACTCCCTACCGTAGTGTGCAGTGGATGTAGAATTAATCAATGGATTCAAGAAAGAGATAGATAAATATTTGATCAAAAGTGGGATGAAGGGCTACGGGGGAAGGCAGGGAAGTGGAGTTAGGATTAGGTGGAGATCAGCCATGATCATATAGAATGGTGGAGCAGGCTCAAAGGGCTGAATTGCTCACTCTCACTCCTAATTCCTATGTTCCTATTACAGCAGTCTTGTGTACAATAAGGACCAATTTTAAGGAATAGTGGCCTTAAAAATACCTGAAAGGCAGTTGACTCAAGATTGGCAAGACCCAAGACCCAGCATCAACCTTTTATTTGTTTTCCCCTCATTAAATCATAGAATCCCTACATAGAAGGAGGCGATTCTTTTTATTATGAAGATCACAATGCTAAGTGCAGCTTAGAGCAGCTTAACATAGCTCAGGGCTGGGCTGAAGTTCTTCAGTTGCTCAATAAAAATAAGTCAATGAGGGAGGCCCTTCAGCTAATCTACTACTTCTTCCACACAAGCCTATAAAATCCTCCCTATGGTAGCAGCTTGCCACGCTTTGAATAAATCAAGGCGCCAGATTTTCAAAGGACATTGGCCTGTGGAACGGAGGGAGGCCGGTCTGGTATAACCTGCCACTGGTTTAACACCACAAGACCATTTATGAAAGGTTTGGGTTGGAGACAAGTGGAGGTTGGCCAATAGAAGTAAAGCTAAAAGTTAAAGTTTATTTATTAGTCACAAGTAAGTCTTACATTAACATTGCAATGAGGTTACTGTGAAATTCCCCTAGTCGCCACAGTCCAGCGCCCATTTGGGTCAATGCACCTAAGCACCGCGTCTTTGAGAATGTGGGAGGAAATCGGAGCACCCGGTGGAAATCCCTGCTCATAGTCTGTGTAAACTGCAGCTCATTCTCAAAGCTCCAACCGGCTCAACAACTTTCCTCAGGTACGTTAGAGGGAAGCGGTGGCCTAGTGGTATTATCGCTGGACTATTAATCCAGAAACTCAGCGGATATTCTGGGGACTCAGGTTCGAATCCCGCCACGGCAGATGATGAAATTTGAATTCAATAAAAAATATCTGGAATAAAGAATCTAATGATGACCGTGTTGGAAAAACTCATCTGGTTCATTAATGTCCTTTAGGAAAAGAAGTCTGCCAACATTACCTGGTCTGGCCTACATGTGACTCTGGAGTCACAGCAATGTGGTTGACTCTTAACTGCCTAGGGCAACTAGGGATGGGCAATAAATGCTAGCCCAGCCAGTGATGCCCATGTCCCGTGAATGAATAAAAATCACCATTTATTCTAATATGCGTCAGACCGTGCATGTTTTGGATTTATCGTGTTTGTTATTATCTCCACATTAAGGCTAACGTCCCATTAGCATCCCTTTTGAAGAAGGCGGCACCTTATTACTCATTACAGACAACAGAGCAGTTTCAAAGAGCTCTAATTAACTTAATGCTCCTTTTGTTTCCATCTGAATTCATCTGTTGGGAGTCTGAGAATTTCAGGACAGGCACAGTGGGTGTCTTCAGCTGAGGAAAATTAGGGAGGCGTTCCCAAGGGAAGCAATGCGAGGAATTTGAGCTGTGGACATGACTGAAATGGGGACGAGCTTGATTTTTGCAACGCATCTGATGATTTTTTTACCACGTGTGGGAAACTGTCTAAAAAGAAACGCTCTGGGGTTTAATTCTGTCTTTCAAATTTCTAATCTGTGCTAATGTGCACTGAAAAGGATTACCACTGAAAGGCTGATTGTGTGGGAAAAAGGGATTAGTTGGCATTTTCCAATCCAAATCCCGGCCCTAATCACTGATAATGTGAAGTCCAATTAGCAGCATTCAAATGTCCCGGGATGATATAAATATATTCACAGTAAACTCTCTAAGACTACACGAGCTACAGAGAGTTACGCTATTTTCCAACTCAAGGCAACTTTTACCGTAAATAGTGAACCATTAAGGATCAGTATTATCCTATTTTATTCATTCAAAGGGTATGGGTTCACTGTCTAGGCCGCCATCCATTGTCCATCTCTAATTGCCCACAGGTGGCATGGTGGCACAGTGGTTAGCACTGCTGCCTCACAGCGCCAGGGATCTAGGTTCAATTCCGGCCTCGGGTCGCTGCCTGTGTGGAGTCTGTATGTTCTCCCCGTGTCTGCGTGGGTTTCCTCCAGGTGCTCCGGTTTCCTCCCACACTCCAAAGGTGTGTGGGTCAGGTTGACTGGCCATGCTAAATTGCTCCTTAATGTCAGGGGGACTAGGAGGGTAAATATGTGAGGTTATGGGTAGTGGGCCTGGGTGGGATTGTTGTCGATGCAGACTTGATGGGCCAAATGGCCTCTTTCTGCACTGTAGATTCCATGATTCTAAGGTGGTGGGATGCCTTCTTGAATTGCTGCAGTCCAGTGGTAGAGGGAATGAGTATTTGTGGAAGGGGTGCCAATCAAGCGGGCTGCTTTGCCCTGGACGGTGTCGAACTTCTTAAGACCATAAGGCCATAAGACATAGGAGAAGAATCAGACCACTCAGCCCATCGAGACTGCTCCGCCATTCAATCATGGCTGATAAGTTTCTCATCCCCATTCTCCTGCCTTCTCCCGATAACCCCTGATCCCCTTATTCATCAAGAACCTATCTATCTCTGTCTTAAAGACATTCAATGATACCTGGCCTTCTGCGGCAAAGAGTTCCACAGATTCACCACTCTCTGGCTGAAGAAATTCTTCCTCATCTCTGTTTTAAAGGATTGTCCCTTTAACCTGACGTTGTGCCCTCTGGTTCCAGTTTTTCCTACTAGTGGAAACATCCTCTCCACGTCCACTCTATCCAGGCCTCGCAATATCCTGTAAGTTTCAATAAGATCCCCCCTCATCCTTCTAAATTCCAACGAGGACAGACCCAGAGTCCTCAACCGTTCCTCACATGACAAGCTCTTTATTCCAGGGATCATTCTTGGTGAATCTCCTCCGGAACCTTTCAAAGGCCAGCACATCCTTCCTTAGATTTAAAGTTTAAAGTTTATCTATTCGTCACAAGTAGGCTTACATTCAGACTGCAATGAAGTTACTGTAAAAATGAACTAGTCACCGCATTCCGGTGCCTGAGGGAGAATTTAGCATAGCCAATTCACCTAACCACTACATCTTTGGATTGTGCGAGGAAACCAGAGCACCCGGAGGAAACCCACGCAGATGCAAAGAGAATGTGCAAGCTCCACACAGACAGCGACCCAAGCCGAGAATTAACCTGTGCTTAATGCTCCCTCCACCCACATTGTCTGTATCTTTAAGACCTGGCTGGTTGTAGGGATTCGCATTCTAATCAGTATTCTGTAACTTGATTTTGTGTCTCTGTGCACTGTTTGAGAGCACATTTCCACTCCATCTGACGAAGGAGCAGCGCTGCGAAAGCTTATGGTATTTGCTACCGAATAAACCTGTTGGACTTTAACCTGGCGTTGTTAAAACTCTTACTGTGTTTACCCCAGTCCAACGCCGGCATCTCCACATCGGAACTGCATTCATCCAGGCAAGTGTGGAGTTTGCACATTCTCCTCGTGTCTGCGTGGGTTTCCTCCGGGTGCTCCGGTTTCCTCCCACAGGCCAAAGATGTGCGGGTTAGGTTGATTGGCCAGGTTAAAAATTGCCTCTTAGAGTCCTGGGATGCGTAGGTTAGAGGGATTAGCGGGTAAATATGTGGGGATAATGTGAAGTCCAATTAGCAGCATTCAAATGTCCCGGGACTTGGGCAGAGAGATGGCAGATGGAGCTTAACCTGGAAAAATGTGAAGTAATGCATTTTGGAAGATCTAATACAGATAGGAAATTACATTAACAGGGCAATTAAGTGACCATGAAAATCCCCTAGTTGCCACACTCCGGCGCTTGTTCGGGTACACTGAGGGAGAATTTAGCACGGCCAATGCACCTAATCTTTCAGGCTGTGGGAGGAAACCGGAGCACCCGGAGGAAATGCACAGGGACACTGGGAGAACGTGCAGACTCTGCACAGACAGTGATCCGAGGCCGGAGTTGTATCTGGTGGATCATTTCAAGCTGGGAATCGAACTGCACTTACTCTTCCAGGGAAATCTAAGATAGATCGGGACTGGGCACTTTAATTAACTCTGGGTATGAGGCGGTTAATATTCTTCTATTTCAGTTTTACCTAGCTGAAGATAATTAACTCATTGTTCAATCTGTTGACATGGCTCAACTTCTCCTTGGCCCCCTAACCTACACTTGTGGGCTGGTGCCAACCTAATGAAGGCCCTAACATCCTCAAGGTCCAATTTTCACAGCAAGCATCTTGACCTTCTTGGAGCAGGAGATGCAGTTAGCTGTAAAATAAGGATAGTTAACTGACAGGAAGACAAGCAGGTTATCAATCACCGCAGCAGCCTATGTGGCAACGCTGGAATATCCAACATAACAATCAACCTAATTAAGCATGTTTTGAAAGTCTTTGCTCCCCATTCAACTGAGCAAGACTGCGTGAATCAAATAAACTTAGAAATGGAGAGAGAGAGAAGGGATTCATCTCTGAGAAAGAGTTTGATAAGCAGCGTCCTCTCAACTAGAAGGGCTGCAGCTATTCAGTTTTGCTCCTTCAAGTCTTCCCAGTCAATTTCCTTTGATTAGTGACCCTCCCAACTGTGTTTAGTTGGTTGATCCTATTGGTAATTTCCAGACAGCGCTGGAATCAATATGTTCACTGTTAAAGGCATAATGCTGGGTCAAATACTGAGTGAAGTGGGATTTAAATATCAAAATTACTTACCTGACTGTTATATATTCGAGTTACTGTATCCTGCATGGTCCCTTTATGGGTTGGGTCGTGTGGTCAGTACATGATGTTATCGCGGGTTTTATTCAGTCTAGATCCAGCCACTGTGGGATAAACAGCTACCTAATAAACCTGTTCTGCTGTTACGCCCAAGACCCACACGTTAATACTTTATATTACTTAATTCTACAACCAGCGATACAGATATGACAATGATGATGTCCTGCTCAAAGCAATCTTGCCTGGAGGTCATAGAATCTCGACAGTGCAGAATGAGGCCATTCGACCCATCGAGCCTGCACCGACCACTATCCCACCCAGGCCCTATCCCCCCATGTATTTACCCTGCTAGTCCCTCTGACACTAAGGGGCAATTTACTTACCAACAAATTTTCGAACTGTGGGAGGAAATTGGAGCACTCAGATGAAGCCCACGCAGACACGGGGAGAATATGCAAACTCCTCAGAGACAGTGATCCAAGCCAGGAATCGAACCCGGGTCCCTGGCACTGTGAGGCAGCAGTGCTAACCACTGTGCCACCGTGCCGCCCATAAAGTGGTCAGGATCATGTCGGATTTCCCATTTGATGCCATGTTCTGGGCTTTTAACCACCCTCCCACACCTGAACCTGCCTCCCCCTCCTCTGCTCCCCCACACCCACCCCAGCAACTCAGGTTCTGCTCATTAAATATAATTTTCTGCAGGCGGCACGGTGGCACAGTGGTTAGCACTGCTGCCTCACAGCGCCAGGGACCCAGGTTCGATTCCCGGCTTGGGTCACTGTCTGTGCAGAGTTTGCACATTCTCCCCGTGTCGGCGTGGGTTTCCTCTGGGTGCTCTGGGTTTCCTCCCACAGTCCAAAAGACATGTTGGTTAAGTGCATTAGCCATGCTAAATTCTCCCTCAATGTACCTGAACAGGCGCCGCAGTGTGACAACTAGAGAAATTTCACAGTAACCTCATTGCAGTGTTAATGTAAGCCTTACTTGTGACAATAATAACTAAACTTTTTTACTTTATCTAATTTTCTCTCTCCGCAGAATCCTCTTGCTGGATCTTCAGTGAATTCCCATCCTCACCTCAGATTTCCAGCACCTGCAGTACTCTCTGTTGTGTCGGAGGGAATTAGTTTGCTCAGTGGAAGGACAGATTGCGTTATTGCTGAATCGAGTTGTATTTTTTTTTATGAATGGGATTGCTTTGCAGAAACAATAAGATAAACACTTGATTTTTTGTGTGTGAAATTTCAGGCAATCATCATTGCGTTTATCTATTGACACATCGAGCAGCCGACAGTACAAATCCATTAATCATATAAATACACGGCTCACAAAATGATCTGCATTTTACACTGTTATTGCGAGGTTCACTGAACTTCCATTCAATAATTTGGCATAAGGTGGTCTTATATTTAGGAGGCAGGAACGATTTTAACATTAAGCAGCACCGAGCCTTCAGAACGCCACGGGTCAGATTTTTACAGCACTTGGTCAGGCATGTTTTTGGCAGTGGGACATGAAAAATATGTTGGGTACCCAGTGCTCCCTCTTCCTGACTACCCCCTGGCCTGTTCCACTCAATAAGAAGTCTAACAACACCAGGTTAGGTTACCCCAGTCCAACGCCGGCATCTCCACATCATGTTCCACTCAATACAGGGGGAGAGATGGGGAAAGCGCCTACTGGGCAGTCCACCCTTCCACCTATTTGTTCTCAGCCCCCTACTATAAGGTGTATATTCCTTATACACCTATGACTGTGTGGCCAAATTCCACATCAATTCGATTTTCAAGTTTGCTGACAACACCACCATAGTGGGTCAGATCTCAAACAATGACGAGACAGAGTACAAGAATGAGATAGAGAATCTGGTGAACTGGTGCGGCAACAATAATCTCTCCCTCAATGTCAACAAAATGAAGGAGATTGTCATCGACTTCAGGAAGTGTAAAGGAGAACATGCCCCTGTCTACATCAATGGCGACGAAGTAGAAAGGATTGAGAACTTCAGGTTTTTAGATCACTAAAAACCTGTCCTGGTCCCCCCATGCCGACACTATAGTTAAGAAAGCCCACCAACACCTCTACTTTCGCAGAAGACTAAGGAAATTTGGCATGTCAGCTATGACTCTCACCAACTTTTACAGATGCACCATAGAAAGCATTCTTTCTGGTTGTACCACAGTTTGGTATGGCTCCTGCTCTGCCCTAGACGCAAGGAACTATAAAAGTAGCCCAATCCATCATGCAAACCAGCCTCCCACCCATTGACTCTGTTTACACTTCCCGCTGCCTCGGCAAAGCAGCCAGCATAATTAAGGACACCACGTACCCCGGACATTCTCTCTTCTTCCTTCGAGAAAAAAGATACAAAGTCTGAGGTCACGCACCAACCGACTCAAGAACAGCTTCTTCCCTGCTGCTGTCGGACTTTTGAATGGACTTACCTTGCATTAAGTTGATCTTTCTCTGCACCCTAGCTATGACTGTAATTCGACATTCTGCACTCTCTTGTTTCCTTCTCTATGAACGGTATGCTTTGTCTGTATAGCACGTAAGAAACAATACTTTTCACTGCATGTTAATATGTGTGACAAGAATAAATCAAATCAAATATTGAAGCTCTGAACTGTACAATGAAGTGGCAATTATGAGCTTCGATCTGGCTCCACTGCCAGGAACCATTGGGCAGTGGCAGGCATGCCAGAGTGCCAAGGCAGTTTGAAAACATCTTCTACCACTGTGCCAGCATGTCCCAAGCAATCTTAAATTCCTGCCGTCATGGTCACTGTTCCAAAATGGGGCCAGCTCTGAAGAAATTCCAGACCATGATGTACTTCGGACAGGTTTTGTGGATGAGTGACTCTCGTGTTTGTTAAAGATCTGTGTTAAGACCCAGGACAGAAACTCTGAGGTATTTTGTGAAGTCGGCCTCGACCCTCAGTTTTACATTTGATTTTGGCGTTGGTGAACATAAGGTGTTTCACTCCAGGAGAAAAGCGAATTACTGCGGATGCTGGAATCTGAAACCAAAAGCGAAAACGCTGGAAAATCTCAGCAGGCCTGGCAGCATCTGTAAGGAGAGAAAAGAGCTGACGTTTCGAGTCCAGATGACCCTTTGTCAAAGCTAAAAGGCATGGAAAGTGGGAGATATTTATACTGCGGGGGAGGGAATGAAAGATGAGTCATCGCCACAGAATGTGTAGATGCCGGCGTTGGACTGGGGTAAACACAGTAAGAAGTTTAACAACACCAGGTTAAAGTCCAACAGGTTTATTTGGTAGCAAAAGCCACACAAGCTTTCGGAGCCTTAAGCCCCTTCTTCAGGTGAGTGGATGGTGGGGTGCGGGGGTGGGTAGGGGGGAATGAAGAAAGACAATAAAGAAATAAAAGGTAGAGAACAGTAAAAAACTAAATAAAATAGAATGAAGACAAAGGGGGCTGAGGTGGGGGAGAGCAAATCATCTCCAGGTATGATTCAAGTGACCCACTAGGAAGCTTTTATTATTTTATTATTTCATTACTTTGACTGTTTATTTGGTTCACTAATGCTGTAAAGTGACTCTTCATGGTCAGTGTAAAATGTAACTCATTCTCAAAGCTCCAGCCGGCTCAATACCTTTCCTGAGGTAGATTAGGTGGAGGCAATGTCCGAGTGGTATTATTGCTAGATTATTAATCCAGAAAGTCAGCTAATGTTCTGGGGACACGGGTTTGAATCCCGCAACAGCAGTTGGTGGAATTTGAATTCAATAAAAAAAATTTGGAATTAAGAATCTACTGATGGGCGGCACGGTAGCACAGTGGTTAGCACTGCTGCTTCACAGCTCCAGGGACCTGGGTTCGATTCCCGGGTCACTGTCTGTGTGGAGTTTGCACATTCTCCTTGTGTCTGCGTGGGTTTCCTCCGGGTGCTCCGGTTTCCTCCCACAGTCCAAAGATGTGCGGGTTAGGTTGATTGGTCATGCTAAAAATTGTCCCTTAGAGTTCTGAGAGGCGTAGGTTAGAGGGTAAATATGTAGGGATATGGGGGTAGGGCCTGGGTGGGATTGTGGTCGGTGAAGACTCAATGGGCCAAATGGCCTCTTTCTGCACTGTAGGGTTTCTATGAAACCATTGTCGATTGTCGGAAAAATCCATTGGGTTCACTAATGTCCTTTCGGGAAGGAAATCTGCCATCCTTAACCGGTCTGGCCTACATGTGACTCCAGCAATGTGGTTAACTCTCAACTGCCCTTGGAGAACTAGGAATGGGCAATAAATGCTGGCCAGCCAGAGATGCCCATGTCCCATGAATGAATAAAAATCACTCTTTATTCTTCTAATATGTGTTAGACTGTGCATGGTTTTGATTGAGCTTTTATCAAAGAAACACAGTTAGAATATAACAAAAATAATTACTATACCTTCTATCAATTACACGACTTAACCATGACACAATATAATTCCTAACAGCGAGCTATTTCTGTTGTTCTGAGGCAAAGCAACTTCCCCAAGTCATACACCCTTCTTCAGAATTAGCCCGAAAACAAGTATGCTCCCATGATCCTGGATTTTCATCCTTTTAGCGCTTCTGGACAGAAATCTAGGCAACAATTTTCAGAGAAGGATATAGAATCAGAGATCATACGAACCCTACAGTGCAGAAGGAGGCCATTCGGCCCATCACGTCTGCAGCGACAACAATACCATTCAGGCCCTATCCCCACAAATATACCCCGCTAATCAACCTAACCCGCTAATCTTTGGACTGTGAGAGGAAACCGGAGCACCCGGAGGAAACCCACACAGACACAGGGAGAATGTGCAAACTCGACACTGACAGTGACCCAAGCCGGGAATCGAACCCAGGTCCCGGGAGCTGTGAGGCAGCAGTGCTAACCATTGTGCCACTGTGTCGCAACATGTTCTTAGATACTTCCTCAAAACAGCAAAAACTTAGAGAAGTAAAACCAACAACTGGCAGTTTCCAGTCTCCTGACCCCAGAGGCAGAAAAGGAGACCTCTCGCACTGCAGCTTCCAAAGCTGTGTCACTCATACAGCAGAGTCTCCAGAATCGAGAATTATGGGTGGCACAATAGCACAGTGGTTAGCACTGCTGCTTCACAGCTCCAGGGACCTGGGTTCGATTCCCGGTTTGGGTCACTGTCTGTGTGGAGTTTGCACATTCTCCTCGTGTCTGTGTGGGTTTCCTCTGGGTGCTCCGGTTTCCTCCCACAGTCCAAAGATGTGTGGGTTAGGTTGATTGGCCATGCTAAAGTTGCCCCTTAGTGTCCTGAGATGCGTAGGTTAGAGGGATGAGTGGGTAAATATGTGGGAATGGGGCCTGGGTGGGGTTGTGGTCAGTGCGGACTCGGTGAGCTGGATGGTCTCTTTCTGCACTGTGGGGTTTCTATGATTCTATGATCCTATCTTCTGGCAGATTCCAGTCTCCAACTTCAGAGTGGGAAAAAAACACTGCTCTTTCTCTCAACTTCAAGCAGCTCCTGAAGACCGAAACTAAAACTTGGAATGCTCTGTGAAAAATAGCTGTCCCCAGGCCTATCATCGAAAACTATCATGATTTCAATTATACTGCTTCAGTAACAATAAAGGACACCGGCTGCAGACAACACGGTGCCGACAAAATCCCAGGAACTGTTAAAACATCCTGCAGAGAAACATGATTAAAATACATTTCCTAAAGGCACAGTATCGTCACATCTGATTCCTAATGAATATTAAGCAAAAGGAAGTAAATGATATTGAGGTGATGGTGGCAGTGTAGGGGCAGGAGTGGGGAGGTGTAGTGTTCTGGGTTGGAATCCCACAAGACTGATGGGATGTTGGTTTAGACCAATATTAAACGCCATGGAGAATAAAGTCAAGTGGAGTGTAAAGCTAGTATTCTAGTCAAACCCATTCCTTTCCTGATGGGTGTAAGAGTGTCAGTGCTGCTGGTGCATAACATCTGCCACTGCTGCTGGAGTTCCCTTACCATTCAAGATGAACGCCTGTCATTGCTCCAATCAGAGGGCCAGCAGCTCAGGAGACTGAGCAGTGCTACCAGGGACGGTGGTCACCTATGAGGCAGGCTGGAGATCTGCTACATTCTGCTGGTAGGGCAGCATAAACACGAAGAAAATAATTTATATTTGATTTGATTTGATTTGATTATTGTCACATGTACTAACACACAGTGAAAATTATTGTTTCTTGCGAGCTAAACAGACAAAGCATACCGTTCACAGAGAAGGAAATGAGAGAGTGCAGAATGTAGTGTTACAGTCATAGCTAGGGTGCAGAGAAAGATCAACTTAATGCAAAGTAAATCCATTCAAAAGTTTGACAGCAGCAGGGAAGAAGCTGTTCTTGAGTCGGTTGATATGTGACTTCAGACTTTTGTATCTTTTTCCCGATGGAAGAAAGTGGAAGAGAGAATGTCTGGGGTGCGTGGGGTCCTTGATTATGCTGGCTGCTTTGCTGAGGCTGCAGGAAGTGTAGACAGAGTCAATGGATGGGAGGCTGGTTCGCATGATGGATTGGGCTACATTCACGACCTTTTCTAGTTTCTTGCGGCCTTGGGCAGAACAGGAGCCATACCAAGCTGTGATACAACCAGAAAGAATGCTTTCTATGGTGCATCTGTAAAAGCTGGTGAGAGTCGTAGCTGACATGCCAAATTTCCTTAGTCTTCTGAGGAAGTAGAGGCGTTGGTGGACTTTCTTCATTATAGTGTCGGTATGGGGGAACCAGGACAGGTTGTTGGTGATCCGGACACCTAAAAACATGAAGCTCTCAACCCTTTCTACTTCGTCTCCTATCTAAGTGGAGGAGGGAAAACCCCTCCAGGGAAATCACCATGGGGTCTGCCTTTACTGTCCGTGAACCCACTATACTTTCAAAATTAACACAACCCCCGCCCCCCCCCCCCCCCCACCCCTGCCCCCCCACACAATGACAGCTACGAAAGTATGCCTCCATTGAGCTGGCAGCTGCCACCCACATTCATCCACCGACAGAAAAATCCCGATGGCAGGACTGATGTATGAGGAGAAATTGACTAGGTTAGGATTGTTTTCACTGGGGTACCAGGACTGGACAGGGTAGATGCAGGGAGGATGTTCCCGATGGTGGGGGAGTCCAGAACCAGGAGTCACAGTCTGAGGATTCGGGTTGGACCATTTAGAACGGAGTTGAGGAGATATTTCTTCACCCAAAGAGTGATGAGCCTGTGGAATTCATTACCACAGGAAGTAGTTGATGACAAAACATTAAATATATTCAAGAGGCGGCTGGATATAGCACTTGGGGTGAATGGGATCAAAGGTTAATGGGAGAAAGCAGGATTGGGCACTGTGTTGGATGATCAACCATGATTGTGATGAATGGCAGAGCAGACTCGGAGGGCCAAATGGCCTCCTCCTGCTCCTATCTTCTATGTTTCTATGTTTCTATGTCTGGCAAAATATTTGGGCCTTTCCATATCTGAACTGACTTCCCACCTCCTACTGATCCTGGCTGATCCTGTTCTCACCGCTGGTAAAATTTCCCGACTGTCGGACCTGGCTGGGGACCAGATCCACTATGGTTCTGCATAATTCTACTGGCCACACCACCACCAACAACCGCACTCTCCTCCCCCACTCCACCCCCTCCCGGCTACCCCTCATTCCCATAGTCCCATCTCATGTGGACCAGTAAAATTCTGTACATTGAGGTAGATTCGTTACAGCACAGGAGGAGACCATTCTGCCCATTTTGCCGGCTCTCTGGAAGAGCAACTCAGCCAGTCCTACTCCACCAGGCCTTTCCCCTGAGCCCTGCAAACCTGTTTCTCTGCAGATAAATTCCCTCCTGGAAGGCACAATTGAAACACTTCCACCACGCTCTCAGGCAGTGCATTTCCAAGCACTGAACAAAAACATTTTTTTCTCCCGTTGCCGCCTTTGGTTGTTCTGTCCGTCGCGTTAAGTTGATGTCCTCCGGTTCTTGGCCCTCCCGCCAATCAGAACTGCTTCTCCCTATCTATTATCTCCAGCCCCTCCGTGATTTTGGAAACCTCTCTGAAATCTCCTCTTCACTTTCCCTGTGCCAGTTTCTCCAAACTATGCTCGTAATTAAAGTCCCCTATTCCTTATTTTATTAAAGTGTGCACGTGGAAGCTTTAAGTCAAATAAATCAGGGATGGTTTTCTCCCTTCTCATATTATGTGACTGGTGTTAAGCAGAACAGTCAGTTCTCTTGTTGTTTCTCAATCCGCGACCTCCCAGTTTCCTTGCTTTCCTTCAAAGCAGAGAGTGGGCTCAGCACTTTGAGAACAGCCTCCATCTCATTGACGACACGCTTAATATTCTCCCGACACAACTCATCCCCTTGCTGGTGACTTCATTTGCCCTGCAGCAGAGTCGTTTTAAAGATCGAAAGACAGTGAAGTAGACAACGTGCTTCTCAGGGCACAGATGCTGCAGGCAAACCTCAGAGCAGCCATTCCCTTACATAGAAACTAGAAGCAGGAGGAGGCCATTCAGCCCTTCGAGTCTGCTCCGCCTTTCATCTTGATCATGGCTGACCATCAAATTCAATATCCTGATCCCGCCTTCCCCCCATATCCCTTGATCTCTTTAGTCTCAAGAGCTATATCTAATTTCTTCTTGAAATCAGACAACGTTTTGGCCTCAACCACATTCTGTGAAGGTGAATTCCACACATTCACCACCCTCTGGGTGAAGAAATTTCTCCTCACCTCAGTTCCAAAAGGTTTACAACTTATCCTCAAACTATGACCCCTAGTTCTGGACTCAAAGAACAAAGAAAGTTACAACACAGGAACAGGCCCTTCGGCCCTCCAAGCCTGCACCGACCATGCTGCCCGACTGAACTAAAATCTCCTACCCTTCCGGGGACCATATCCCTCTATTCCCATCCCATTCATATATTTGTCCAGATGCCCCTTAAAACTCACTATCGTATCTGCTTCCACTAACTCCCCCAGCAGCGAGTTCCAGGCACCCACCACTCTCTGTGTAAAAAACCTGCCTCATCCATCTCCTTTAAACCTTACCCCTCGCACCTTAAACCTATGTTCTCTAATAATTGACTCTTCCACCCTGGGAAAAGTCTTCTGACTCCTCCACCATTGGGAACATTCTTTCTGAATCTACCCTGGCTAACCCTGTTAGAACTTTATCAGTTTTTTTGAGATTCCCCTCTCACTCTTCTAAACCTCAGTGAATATAATCCTGACCGTCTTAGTCTCTCCTAAATTGAGCAGAACCAGAGAGAACTTGAGTCAAAAACCACAGCTAACCTGAAGGGAAAATCTCTGCTGGTCATGTTCTACGAAAGGCATCATTAAGCACAAAGAAGGAAGGGAAAATGTCGTTTTTTCATATTAATTCTTGGGAAGTGGAATGTTGGCATTTAGTGCATAGAGAACCACGTGTAAAAATATTGAAGTTTTGGTGCAGGTAAACAGGGCATTAGTTAGACTGCAATTGGAGTACTGTGGTCTCCATGCTTCTAAAAGATATAAATGCATCAGAAGTAATTCAGAGAAGGTGCACTTGACTGACTCCTGGGATGCAGGGGTTATGAGGAAAAGTTAATTAAGATGAGTCTGTGCCTATTGCAGTTTAGAATCATAAAATCATAGAATCCCTACAGTACAGAAGGAGGCCATTCAGCCCATCGTGTCTGCACCGACCACAATCCCATGCAGGCCCTCTCCCCACAACCCCATGCATTTACCCTAGCTGCTCCCCTGACACTAAGGGGCAATTTAGCATGGCCAATCCACCTAACCCTGGGCGGCACGGTAGCACAGTGGTTAGCACTGCTGCTTCACAGCTCCAGGGACCTGGGTTCGATTCCCGGCTCGGGTCACTGTCTGTGTGGAGTTTGCACATTCTCCTCGTGTCTGCGTGGGTTTCCTCCGGGTGCACCGGTTTGCCCCCACAGTCCAAAGATGTGCGGGTTAGGTTGATTGGCCATGCTAAATTGCCGCTTCGTGTCCTGAGATGCGTAGATTAGAGGGATTAGCGGGTAAAATATGTAGGGATATGGGGGTAGGGCCTGGGTGGGATTGTGGTCGGTGCAGACTTGATGGGCCAAATGGCCTCTTTCTGCACTGTAGGGTTTCTATGATTCTATGATAACCCGCACATCTTTGGACTGTGGGAGGAAACCGGAGCACCCCAGGCAAAACCCCAAGCAGACACAGGGAGAACATGCAAACTCCACACAGACAGTGACCCAAGCCGGGAATCGAACCCAGGTCCCTGGTGCTGTGAGGCAGCGGTGTTAACCACTGTGCCATCGTGCCGCCCAGAAGGATGGGAGGTGGTCTTATCGAAACACATAGAATTCGATAGGAACTTCACAGGGTGGATGCTGAGTGGATATTTCCCTTTTTTGTGGGAGTCTCCAGCAAGTGGATACGGTTCAGAAATCAGGAGTCTCCCATTTAAGACTGAGATGAGAATTTTCTTTTCTCTCAGAGGGTCATTCTCTTCGCCAGAGAGCAGTGCAGACTGGGTCATTGAATATATTCAAGGCTGTATTGGATAGATTTTTGATGGACAAGGGAGTCAAGAGTTAAGAGGGGGACCGGCAGAGAGGAAAATGGATTTGAGGCCACATCCAGATCAACCACCATCGCAACAAGTGCCGGATGCTCAGAGGGCTGAATAGCCTCCTCCTGCTCCTAATCCTTGTGTTGTTGCATAATTCCCCTAATTGGTGGTGAGTCGCCTCCTTGAACTCCGCTTGATGTAGGTGCACCCACAGTGCTGTTAGAGAGGGTGTTCCAGGGCTTTGACCCAGCGAACAGTGAATGAAAAGCAGCTTGGGAGTGTTTCTAAATAAACAGGAAAATAATCCCTCAGTTTAGCACCTCATCAGAAAGGTGACACCATTCCAGAGCCCCAAATTCAGCCATGGCCCTGTGTTAAGCTTTTGGATGAGACTTGTGTCATGTCCTAACTGTCTTAGGCGTTGTGGGTTTTAACAAAAAGTAAAGAACGTCGATTGCACACGTGGATTCAAATTAACTACAGCAAGTTTTATTGAAAGAGATGTTCTCTGCACTGCACAGCATGCAAACTGAAAGTGAAATAGCAGCGGCACGGTGGCACAGTGGTTAACATTGCTGCCTCACAGTGCCAGGGACCCGGGTTTGTTTCGTGGCTTGGGTAACTCTGTGTGGAGTTTGCATGTTCTCCCCATGTCGGCATGAGTTTCCTCCGGGCGCTCCGGTTTCCTCCTACAGTCCAAGAGAATGCTGGTTAGGTGCATTGGCCATGCTAAATTCTCCCTCAATGTACCCGAACAGGCGCATGGTGTTTATGATGAGGGGATTTTCACAGTAACTTCATTGCAGTGTTAATGTAAGCCTATTTGTGACATTAAGAAATAAACTAAAACAGTCTGCAGCACCCTAATGACATCGCTATCAAATCATGTGATCAGCTTTTACAGCAATCTGCAACCACTTAAATATATAACAATGTGAATGCAGAATATTTTGGTTAAAAGACAAAAGCTGGAGTTTTACTGTTCCTTCCACTATACTATTTTTGTGTTGAAGGACAAATGGTGGTCGGATTACTGGGAGACCTCCCCAGATCTTCATCAAAGAGCATTTTACGGTCATTAACGATCACTTGACCAAACAGAGAAAGCCTTGGTTTAATCGTTCTGCTATATATTTAAATGGTTGCATGATTGCTTAAATAGCTGATTTGATGATGATGTCATTGGGGTGCTTCACTGTCTCCAACTAAGTTTCATTTTCTGTTCTGTGCAGAGAACATCACTTTCATTAAATCTGCTGTGTGTTATTTTGAATCTATGCGTGAAAACCACATATTTTTCGTTTTTTGTTTAAAACTCTCAACCCCGAACATTGTCAGGACATTGCAAGTTCATCCATTTTATTGCAGATCCGTTCGTGCAGCACTCCCTCAGCACCTCCCTGGAGTGCATCGCGATTCTGGACCCATGAGGTTACTGTCAAGTCAAGCTGGCATACACTTTAGCCATCACTTCCTGATGACGCAGTGTGTAACCATTGTGCGATACTGGCCTTTGCTGAGCAGACGGGTCCTTGCATCCTGTTGAGTTAATGGACATAATGCAGACCAGTGACTGCGAAGCTGGATGAGGATTGATTCGAGACTGTCCGGGCACATCAAGTGGAGAGTGGTCAGTGAGGACAGACTCATTCTCACTCCCGCCACAGTTGAATAGACACACTTTTCCAAGCTGATACATAAAGAAAATCTGAACTGCAAGTTACATCCCACAATGAGATACCTGTGTTGCGAAGCACTTTATGGGTCTGTGATGGTGTTCATTTCAATATAGCGATTATCATGAGATTGAGCTCATTTTTGCTCCCTTGTTATCAATGATTTCACAGGTTTCCTGGCTGCTTGATGTAATCAGCGCAGTATCAGACTTTCGAGTGGTTTGTCATCAGTTACAATTGATAGCCCTGTGCAGAAGAACCCTGGTATTGCATCGCCTGGGAAGAGAGTATGATTGCAGAATCATTTGCTGATTATGCAGGAGCTAGCTAGAGTATAAAGCTTCGGCTCTGAGTGCTGCTGTAGTGCACGGTCGTCATTAACTGTTTCCCCACCCCCCCATTCCACTTATCTCCTTCTCCTTGAAGACTCTCGCTCAAGCACTTCCACTGGTCCTCTGTTCGAAGTGACCATTCGCCAGGTGTAATCCCAGGCAGCGAGGTCGCAATTTTAACTATACTTCCACCTGCAAAAATAACCTGGTGGAAATGGGCAGGGTGGGGGGGGGGGGGGGGGGGGGGGGCGCGGCGGGGGGGGGGGGAGCAGCTAAAATGAGGGGCAACGACTTACCCCTTTCTGATCCCAGTTCTTCCCCTGTGGAGTTCAAAGGGTAACCTTCCCTTCCGAGCAGGATTTCGGCAAAATTGAATTAAGTTTGGTTTTTGGTTTTATTTAACGGTTCTATGACTTGCTACGGAGTGTAAAAAATTATAGAATCGCACACAAACTACAGCTTGAAGTGATTTACATCAATGATTTTCTTTTATCGAATCACCAAATTTTTCCGATTGTGGTCAGTACTCTGGAACCATAACATTTCTTATGCTTAACACTTCAAAGCATTTCAACATTAGATGTGATTGGACAGCATTTACTAAACAATCCCAAGTGTGCTAAGAATCATGCTGAAACCAGTTTGAAATTATCAATCAGTCTCTCAGTGTGGCTGAAAGGACCCCATTAAAACTGCGGACTTAGTGTCGTAGGACAATTGGATCTTGTGTGATGTCCAATGGGGATGAAGTGGAAATAACAAAGTACAAAGAAAATTACAGCACAGGAACAGGCCCTTCGGCCCTCCAAGCCTGCACCGCCATGCTACCCGTCTGAACTAAAACCCCCTACCCTTCCGGGGACCATATCCCTCTATTCCCATCCTATTCATGTATTTGTGCAGAAGCCCCTTAAAACTCACGATTGTATCTGCTTCCACTACCTCCCCCGACAGCAAGTTCCCCACACCCACCACCCTCTGTGTAAAAAACTTGCCTTGTACATCTCCTTTAAACCTTAACATGTTAAAACTAAATGGTCAAAAGCTTCAACTTTCTAGGTGTCCAGATCACCAACAACCTGTCCTGGTCTCCTCGTGCTGACACTATAGTTAAGAAAGCCCACCAATGCCTCTACTTTCTCAGAAGACTAAGGAAATTTGGCATGTCAGCTACAACTCTCACCAACATTTACAGATGCACCATAGAAAGCGTTATTTCCGGATGTATCACAGCTTGGTGTGGCTCCTGCTCTGCCCAAGACCGCAAAAACTACAAAAGGTTGTGAATGTAGCCCAATCCATCACGCAAACCAGTCTCCCATCCATTGACTCCGTCTACACTTCCCGCTGCATTGGAAAAGCAGCCAGCGTAATTAAGGACACCACGCACCCCGGACATTCTCTCTTCCACCTTCTTCCGTCGGGAAAAAAACCCAAGAGTCTAAGGTCATGTACCAACCGACTCAAGAGCAGCTTCTTCCCTGCTACCACCAGATTTTTGAATGAACCTACCTTATATTGAATCTCTGGAATTCTCTGCCCACTGAAGTGGTGGAGGCTACCTCGTTGAATATGTTTAAATCACGGATAGATGGATTCCTGATCGGTAAGGGAATTAGGGGTTATGGGGATCAGGCAGGTAAGTGGAACTAATCCACTTCAGATCAGCCATGATCTTATTGAATGGCGGGGCAGGCTCGAGGGGCTAGATGGCCTACTCCTGCTCCTATTTCTTATGTTCTTATATATTAAGCTGATCTTTCTCTACACCCTAACTGTGACTGTAACACTACATTCTGCACCCTCTCCTTTCATTGTCCCCTATGCACTCTGTGAACAGTGTGCTTTGTCTGTATAGCGCGCAAGAAACAATACTTTTCACTGTATCCCAATACATGTGACAATAATAAATCAAATAAAATCAAATCAAAAGCACACTTTACAGCAGGGATGGTCAAGCAGTGAGTTGGAATCTTGGATATTTTCCCCCGGGGTGACTAATCCCGTCATGTAAAAGTGTAACAACTCAGATCAGCCATCTCTCTGTAAATTGGGGATTGAAACCTGCTGAACCATGTGCCCATAGTGCCAGGCCTTTGCTGATTGGACCAACATGGGAAGATTGATACGTGAAAGCTCATAAGAGTTTTTATTATTAATTTATGGGATATGGGCATCCCTAGTTAAGCCTGCATTTAGTGCCCATCCGTAATTCCCACTGAGAAGGTGATGGTGACTGCCTTCTTGAACCGCTGCAATCCCTGAGGTGTACGCACACCCACAATGCTGTTAGGGAGGAAGTTCCAGGATTTTGACCCAGCGACAGTGAAGGAGCGGCGATATATTTCCAAGTCAGAATGGTGAGTGGCTTAAAGTTTTGAAAAACATTTCTATTTGGAAATAAGTTTTAAAGAACTGTCACTTCACATTGCAAAGAGGATTCCTTAATATCTAAAAGATGGCAGACAGCATTCGTTGAGGCAATCATAACTCTTCGCAGCGATCTGCTTGTCACATTATGATGCCATTACACTGCGTGGAATCATTTGAGTTTTATTTTCTTGAACAGTAAAGAACACATTTGCATTCTTATTTTATCCCTCACGACATCCTGATGTGCTTCACAGCCAATGCGTTGCTTTGAAAGTGAAGCGTTACAATCAGAAAATGAAACAGTGTAGAAGGAGGGCCATTCAGCCCATCGTACTTGTGAAAGAGTTATTCAATTAGACCATATGGACAGAATTTTCATATTTCACCCGCCACGTGAATCGGACCGGGTGGGACACGAACCATGTGAAGGTCTGTTGACCTCAGGTGGGATTTTTCCAGTCTTGGGGTGAGCGCAGCGGGAAGTCCTGCCCTACATAGAGTCATAGAGATTTACAGCATGGAAACAGGCCCTTCAGCCCAACTTGTCCATGCCACACAGTTTTTGCCATTAAGCTAGTCCCAATTGCTCGTGTTTGACCCATATCCCTCTACATTAATCTCACCCATGTAACTGTCTATATGTTTTTTAAAAGACAAAATTGCACCCGCCTCTACCACTACCTCTGGCACCTTGTCCCAGACACTCACTACCCTCTGTGTGAAAAAATTGCCCCTCTGGACCCTTTTGTATCTCTCCCCTCTCACCTTTCTTTAAATTCATTAGTGAGACATGGGTATTGCTGGCCAGCATTTATTGCCTATCCCTGGTTGCCTGAAGGCAGTTGAGAGTCAACTACATTGCTGTGGCTCTGGAGTCATATGTAGGCCAGACCAGGTAAGGAAGGCAGATTTCCTTCCCTAAAGGACATTAGTGAACCACATGGGTTTTTCCGACAATCGACAATGGTTTCATGGTCATCAGTAGATTCTTAATTCCAGACGTTTTTTATTGAATTCAAATTCCACCACCTGTCATGACGGGATTCGAACCCTGGTCACCAGAACAGTAGCTGAGTTTCTGGATTAATAGTCTAGTGATCACACCACTAGGCCATCGCCTTGCCACCTTAAACCTATGCCCTCTAATTTTAGACTCCCCTACCTTTGGGAAAATATGTTGACTATCTCGCTGGTCTATGCCCCTCATTATTTTATAGACCTCGTTAAGATCACCCCCAAGCCTCCTATGTCCCAGAGAAAAAAGTCCCAGTCTATCCAGCTTCTCCTTATGACTCAAACCATTGACTCAAACCTATGGCGTTTTGTCCTCTTCATGTATTCTTCCAATTCCCTTCAATCTTGAAGTTGCTTACGTCATTCTTTCAGGCAGTGCATTCTTGTTTGTAACAACTTGCTATATAAAATGCTCCTCATCCCACCTTCATTTTAAGTTTATTTATTAGTGTCATAAGTAGGCTTACATTAACACCACAATGAAGTTACTGTGAAAATCCCTGAGTGCCACACTCTGGTGCCTGTTTGGTTACACTGAGGGAGAATTTAGCATGGCCAATCCACCGAACCAGCAACGTTTTTCGGGCTGTGGGAGGAAACTGGAGCACCCGGAGGAGAACGGGGAGAATGTGCAGACTCCGCACAGACAGTGACCCAAGCCGGGAATCGAACCCGGGTCTCTAGCGCTGTGAGGCAGCAGTGCTAACCACTTTGCCACCGTGCCTTTGATTGCTTTGCCAGTGATGCGAATTCTACATTCTCCCAATCTACGCTTCAAAACTTTTCGTCATTTTGAACATCATTATTATTGTCCTCTTAACTATCCCTTCTCCACGAAGAACAAACCAATCTTCTCTGGCCTGTTACTTTGTAGGAAATTACGGTACTCAATTTGTGCTTAGCGGTGCTGCACGAACAGTGAGGTGAATGATTTATTAATCAGAGTTTGGTGATATTGACCGAGGAAATGCACGTTGGCAAGAAATCCCTGATCCCCTTTGAATGGCACCATGGGATCATTTTCAACCACCAGATGCCAACATCTCGACCAGAGGTTGGCGGCAATGGGATGTGACTGGTCGGCAATGCAATTTTACGCATCGCCCAAGTTAAAAATCTAACCTGCCTCAGTCATTGCTGAGTGGGCAGCTTGCTCACCTCTGAATCAGCAACTCTTGGGTCAAGCTCCATTCCTTCCCAAGACTTGAGTGCAAAATCTAGGCTGACGCCACACTGCAGTGCTGAGAGTATACCGCACCATTGGACGAGCTGCCTTTTGCGTGAGCTATCATGTCAATGTCGGGTATTTGCTCTTTAGTGAACATAAAAAGGGGGCAATACTTTGGAAAAGAGTGGAGCATTCTTTCTCCCTGGTGTCAGGACCAACATTTATCCCTCAATCCAAAATCACTGAAGCAGACTATCTGGTCACTATCACATTGCTGTTCGTGGGATCTTGCTATGCAACTATGGAATGCCACATTTTCTATGTTACAACAGTACTTCCAATTGTCAGTAAATGTCCAGCGATTATGAAAAACACTGTACAAATTCAAATTCTCTCTCTTAGGAAGAAACATGACTAATTCTAAGAGATACCATACATTGCACCTTCCTTGACATTGCTGCTTTTTTCCCACTCTTTCTCTCTCTCTCTCTCTTCCTCAAGTAGACACAAAAATCAACCACCATAATTAATAATAACTTTAATTAGTCAATGAAGTGACATTTTTGAGTCAATCTTCTAAGAAGTGGATGATGCATCAACCTAAGGGGTGAGTTTTCAGCAGTGAGAATCAGAGCCTAATCTTCAGTAAATATTAAATTATCTTCACAATTTTAACATTGCATTAACACAGTTTTAATTGTTACCACGGAAGCCACATTTCTATATGCCATGCTGCAAAGGCAGAAAAAATATTGCAACTGATACTGTAGGATCCATTCATTCCTCAGAATAGGTGGAGACGGCACTGGTCCATTGAATAACTTTTATTGAGCAAAATTTTAAAATGATCACATTACAGAAAGCGAAAAAAGGATTACTTGAGAGTGAGAGAGAGAGACTTGCAAAAGCCTGTATTGTGCTAATCAAAGAACTCAAAACATACTCTGGATTGAATTGAACTGACTAAATATAGATCTGCGACTACAATATAAGTTAATACTTATCTATGTTATTGAAATTGTTGGCACAAGCTGTGTCTCTAACTTTCATAAACAATTTGCAGCTGTGGTCGTGAAGGCTTTTGTTAATGAAAAACTTTGTTTTGCTGAAATAAAAATCATTTTTGCTAACATTGTATTTTCAAAGAATGCAGCCAATTTCTAAGCTAATCCCAGCATGCCAGCTGAGTTTTAAAATGTGACCAAGTCAGCTTTAAAGCTTAGCATACTTAGTTACATAGGCAGAAATAACTTAAAATGAAGTCCATTACCTGAAGCAATTCAAACAAAGGATCCCACAGATAGAGAGCAGCAGTAAAGACAATGTTGGAAATATAGCATACTCAGAAATGTTAGCTTCTTGCCTTTATGGTTACCAATTGATATAAAGTTCATTTTCATATAAACCCTACAGAGCAGAAGGAGGCCATTCAGCCCATCTAGTCTGCACTAACAACAATCCCACTCCAGGCCCTGTCCCCACAACCCCACACATTTATCCCTCTAAGGTAAACATCCCGGGACACTAAGGGGCAATGTAGCATGACTAATCAACCTAATCTGCACATGTTTGGACTGTGAGACGGAACCAGATGTCCCGAATGAAACCCACGCAGACATGGGGAGAACACGCAGACTCTGCACAGACAGTGACCCAAGCCGGGAATCGAACCGGGGCCCCTGGAGCTGTGAGGCAGCAGTGCTAACCACTGTGCCACCATGCCGCCCATTTTATTTTAAAAGGAGATCTTACAAAATTTGGACTAACAAATAGAGACCTTGTTTATGAAGCAAATAAAATCCAAATCTCCTTCTTTTGCATTCTGGACCTGATACACGCTGGCAGGTAAATCGTGTTACATTTTGAAAAGAAGGTACACGTTTTCTGTGATAAGATTTGATGAAGGCTTCTGGTTGAAGGTTGTACAAGTTGATCGTATTAATCCTACCACCAGCTGTAATGCGCTCTAATTCAATAGAAGGAAGGCACATTGAATCATTGAGTTATCAGAGAGAAAGGCTTGCATTTCCTTTCATGATGACAGGAGATCCCAGTAATTATGCGCTGGGACAGCACAGACATAGACCACGCTGCCCGCCATGCCTGGGGTAGAGCTATCCCATTAATCCTGTTCCTCTGCTCATTCTCCACAGCCCTGTAATATTTTTCCTTCAGGTTCTTGACCAATTCTATTTGGTACCTTACTACTGAATCTGCTTCCACTATCGTCTGAGGTGAGGTAACCTAAAACACAGCAAGATTTTGACTCACCGGCTATCAGATTCTATAGCGGCACTATTGAGTTTTGCTGTGTCTGTTTTACAAGCAGAAACGTATGGGGCATGGAATTCCAATTAAGGGTGCCAACCTCCCATGTCCAAACAGCATGGCCACCACTTCCAATGCCATCTTGGCTTGGGCCTTTGATAGGCAAGCCTGACGGTAGCCTAAACAAAGCAACTCTGCCTCTGGGTAGACTCATAAAGCGCTTAAAATCTTTAAAGTCCACTCAAATTTGCAAATAATTAGGCAGAGCGTACAACGGGCCGAACCTGCCATCTCAAAACTGACCACTAGAGGCCATCATTGGTAAATGACGACATGGACCATTGGCTCATGTTCAGTCACCTCCTGACCGCCTCTAAATTCCCAGTCCCCAGCAAAGGGTGGCCACCAGCCCTGCAACAGCTCAGAATTCATCCCCACTTTTCAACACGCAAATCGCAACAGGCAGCTCGCTGGGCTGATCAAAACAAGGCCTGAGGCCCAATATTAATTGAACCTTGGGCCTACTCATTGAGCGATTGTGCACTGTGCCCACTTTGCAGAGGCCTAAGACTTTCCACCCACATATCACTGCTCCAGAATCTTCTAGCTTGTGAATTCTAGCGAAATTGTGAATGAGGGCTAAATGAACAGGTGAGAGATTTAACAAAGGTTTGTAAAACCCTTGTAAAATGGTGGCACAGTGGTTAGCACTGCTGCCTCACAGCGCCAGGGACCCGGGTTCAATTCCCACCTTGCACGTTCTCCCCGTGTCTGCGTGGGATTCCTCCAGGTGCTCCGGTTTCCTCCCACACTCCAAAGATCTGCAGGTTAGGTTGATTGGCTATGCTAAATTGCCCCTTAGTGACAGCGGGATTTGCAGGGTAAATACGTGGAGTTACAGGGATCGGGATCGATGGGCTGAATGGCCTCCTTCTGCCCTGCAGGGATTCGATGAATTCTCTGACAATCACAAGAATGTTTGAAAGATAAAATAAGATCAAACTGCTTCTGCTGGGTGGTAGGTCAGGATGCAGATTTAAAATCTGGGGAAAAGTGTCAGAGTGCATATGAGGAAACATAGAAACATAGAAAACTACAGCACAAAACAGGCCCTTCAGCCCCACAAGTTGTGCTGAACATATCCCTCTACCTTTTAGGCCTACCTATAGCCCTCCATCCTATTAAGTCCCATGTACTCATCCAGGAGTCTCTTAAAAGACCCTATTGAGTTTGCCTCCACCACCACTGACGGCAGCCGATTCCACTCGCCCACCACCCTCTGTGTGAAAAAGTTCCTCCTAACATTTCCCCTGTACCTACCCCCCAGCACCTTAAACCTGTGTCCTCTTGTAGCAGCCATTTCCACCCTGGGAAAAAGCCTCTGAGAGTCCACCTGATCTATGCCTCTCAACATCTTATACACCTCTATTAGGTCTCCTCTCATCCTACGTCTCTCCAAAGAGAAAAGACCGAGCTCCCTCAGCCTATCCTCATTGCATTTTATGCAACGAGTTGGGATGATTTGGAATGTGCTGCCTGAAAGAATGGATGGCAGTGGATCCAATGGTGATGTTCGATAGGAAACTGGATACAGACCCTTAGGGTAAACAATTGCTGGGTTATAGAGATGGAACAGGTTAGGGAGAACGATTGTGGGGGAGAGGGGTGTAAAACCCTAATCCATCTCCCTGTTTGCTCCAAAAAGCAGTTCAAATTGAATCCAATTCAATGACTTTTGCTCAGTGGTTCTGACATCCATCATTATGAAGTGCTTCAAAAGGTTAGTCACGGCACGAATCAATTCCGTCCTCCCAGATTGTCTGGATCCACTACATTTTGCCTATCACCGTGACAGGCCCACAGCAAATGCCATCTCCCTGCACTCAACTCTGGAACACCTGAACAACAAAGACACATGTCAGAATCCTAATTATTGACTACAGCTCGGCTTTCAACACCGTCATTCCTACGAGACTCATCTCCAAACTCCGTGGCCCGAGGCTTGGTTCCTCCCTCTGCGACTGCATCCTGATCTTCCTAGTCTACAGACCGTAATCAGTAAGGATACGCACCGACACCTCCTCCACGATCATCCTCAACATCGGTGCCCCACAAGGCTGTGTCCTCAGCTCTTTCAAGGGCCTGGCATAATGAGTCAAACATCCTCCTTCTTTGCACTAAGAAAACAAAATGACAACAGGCAAGCCAACATTGTTTGGGATGCTGTTAATAGGAATCGAATGAAATCTTTACCCACAAATTAGAACTTTGTGTTCTATTAACAGATAATAGAACAACATCTTTAGTTGTCAGAGGTAGATGTCCTTTCCTCTAGTTAGAGACGTCTGGATAGAAACAAGATAAACTTCCATGGGGAGGTGAGAAAATATGCAGTTAATTCTAGTGTGAACACAAGTATATTGCTTTATAAGCTTTACCCACAGGGTCATTTAGTGCTATTAAGCTGAGTTAGTCAACAAAGTTTCAATATCTTAGGATCGCTTCTTGTTTGTTTAACTTCTCCCCACTAATTTATGGCCAACTCTGTACTTTTAACACCACTGGGAAGTTTTGCGGGCTTCAGTGCCCTTTAAAAGGCACTTTCTATCCAGAATCAATCCCCTACATCTTTTAAGAGTAAACAGTGTTTATTAGCAGGTCATCATTTGTAAGTGGAGGTGAAGTGTGATGCAAGGCTGAATGAATAGGAGTGATGGCTCGGAGGTATGTGCAGGCCAGAGGTTCACACGGGGCGTATTAAACCGGACACCAATCAGCTTAACTGAGAAGGTTTAACTGATTAGAACTGAAAGATTTTTGTTTCACTCTGCGCCTTGTGGTGGGATTGAACACTTTACATCCCAGTGTGAAACCACTTTGGGATGATTGCAATTAGCTGCAGGCATCAAGCCATGTGAAAATCATTTATCACAAGAGAATGCAGCCAGTTCCTTTACAATTAACTGCGAGCAGCTTCTCGGTGACTTTGTGGCAAAACGCATCTTCTGTGATGGTGCTTGAACTGTACAGGTCAGGAACTCCCAGGTTTCAGAGAATGAAACTGCACAGAAGGAGTTCATCTTGAACTACCGTTAGTATTTTTTCATACATTTTATTCCACTCTCAGAGTTACAAAGCCAATGCACAGAGTGGACAAGGCAAGCCATGCAAACCATACTCCCATCCATTTCCCGCTTCCACAGAAAAGCAGCCATATGGCGACAATAATCTCTCCCTCAATGTCAACAAAACGAAGGAGATAGTCATCGACTTCAGGAAGCTTAGTGGAGAATATGCCCCTGTCCACATCAATGGGGATGAAGTAGAAATGGTTGAGAGTTTCAAGTTCTTAGGTGTCCAGATCACCAAAAACCTGCTCTCGTCTCCCCTAAACCAACACTGTAGTTAAGAAAGCCCACCAATGCCTCTACTTTCTCAGAAGACTAAGGAAATAAACATAGAAACATAGAAGATAGGGGCAGGAGGAGGCCATTTGGACCTTCGAGCCCGCTGACCCAGAAAAGCAGCCAGCATAATTAAGGACCCCACGCACTCCAGACATTCTCTTTTCCACCTTCTTCCATCGGGAAAGAGATACAAAAGTCTGAGGTCATGCACCAACCGACACAAGAACAGCTTCTCCCCTACTGCCATCAGACTCTTGAATGGACTGACCACATATTAAGATGATCTTTCTCTACACCCAAGGTGTAACTGTAGCACTACATTCTGCACCCTCTCCTTTCCTTCTCCTCTATGTAGAACCATAGAACCATAGAAAATTACAGCTCAGAAACAGGCCTTTTGGCCCTTCTTGTCTGTGCTGAACCATTTTTTGCCTAGTCCCACTGACCTGCACTTGGACCATATCCCTCCACACCCCTCTCATCCGTGAACCCGTCCAAGTTTTTCTTAAATGTTAAAAGTGACCCCGCATTTACCACTTTATCCGGCAGCTCATTCCACACTCCCACCACTCTCTGCGTGAAGAAGCCCCCCCTAATATTCCCTTTAAACTTTTCTCCTTTCACCCTTAACCCATGCCCTCTGGTTTTTTTCTCCCCTCGCCTCAGCGGAAAAAGCCTGCTTGCATTCACTCTATCTATACCCATCAAAATCTTATATACCTCTATCAAATCTCCCCTCAATCTTCTACGTTCCGGGGAATAAAGTCCCAACCTATTCAATCTCTCTCTGTAACTCAGCTTCTCAAGTCCTGGCAACATCCTTGTGAACCTTCTCTGCACTCTTTCAATCTTATTTACATCCTTCCTGTAACTTGGTGACCAAAACTGTACACAATTGTAACTAGGTGACCAAAACTGTACACAATGAATGTACAAATGAATGTACTCTATGAATGGCATGCTTTGTCTATATAGCATGCAAGAAACGATACTTTTCACTGGATACCAGTACATGTGACAATAATAAATCAAATCAAATCAAAATTCATGGTCCCCACAAAAAGAGACACATTAGATCAGTACAGTGCCACAGTGGCTGCCTCACAGCGCCAGAGACGAACGTTCAATTCCAGCCTCGGGTGACTGTCTGTGTGTAGTTTGCATGTTCTCCCTGTGTCTGCGTGGGTTTCCTCCGGGTGCTCCGGTTTCCTCCCACAGTCCAAAGATGTGCGGGTTAGGTTGATTGGCCATGATAAATTGCCCCTTAGTGCCATGGAGATTGGCAGGGTAGATGCATGGGGTTGCGGGGATACGGCCTGGAAAGGATTGCTGTCAGTACAGTCTTGTTGGGCAGAATGGCCTCTTTTTGTACTGCAGGGATTCTATGGTTCTAGATCCAAGTTGGCAAGAAAAGGCATTGCATCTGATCTCACGCATGATCCTAAAAGTGACCTTACTAAAGACCGAATGTTAGTATTTTAATCGGAGGGGAATTTTACCGATATGGGAGGGCATCTTTGCTGCTATCCACCTAATTTATCTGTGGATATGTCAATCCATGACCTCAACATTGGGTGCCTAACGAGCTTTGGTCCAAAGGCTTCCCTCAGGGTGTGTGTGGACTGGGTCTGTGATAACTTGGCTAATCTCAGTTGGAGTGGAATTGTGGTTGACATCAGTGACCCCGGGCAAATGAGGAGTAAAGTTATCTCGATTTCCTGCTCCCAAACATGAGTGAGTCCCTGGGCAAGAATTTTTTGTATATGCGAAGAGCAGTGGGCTTGGTTATGTTGGCCCAATGGTTAAACACCCTGCTAAATGCATTATGTCTGGGCTCAGATTGTATAGAACAGCCACTGGCATGGAATGCCAATTGAATTGTAGCCTTCAGCAGAAAAAGGGCGAATGGAAAATAGTTTCTTTCTCTGGACCCCTTCCTCAATTCTCTGTTCTAATGGTGATGATTCTTTATTGGGCAATAGTCTCATGGATGTTACTCAACCAGGAAGTGAATTTTATGGGGTCAGTAGATCGGCAGCTTGCTGCCAACTCTACAAAGGTCTGCCCCACAAAGATAATGTACGGGGTGGTGGGGGTTGGGTTGGAGGTGAGGCAACCTTAACAAGCTGAGAGTGGGTTTCTCCCCATCAGGGACAGAGGGTCCCACCTTCGAGAGCTATCAGCTAATCCGATGGGCCAGTGGATTAGTCATTCCAACAGCTCCAGAACCTGATATCATCTCAGTTCTAGGAGTCCCTCAGGGTAGTGTCCTAGGCCCAACCACCTTCAGCTGCTTCATCATGATCTTCTTCATTGGTGAGCTGCCTTCCTGAACTGCTGCAGCTCCTGAGGTAAAGATACACCCACAGTGCTGTTAGGGAGGGAGTTCCAGGATTTTGAACCAATGACAGTGAAGGAACGGCGATATATTTCCAAGTCAGGATGCTGAGTGGTTTGCAGGGGAACTTGCAGGTGGTGGTCATAGAATCATAGAATTTACAGTGCAGAAGGAGGCCATTCAACCCATCAAAGCTGCACCGACAATAATCCCACACAGGTCCTATCGTCGCAACCCCACATATTTACCCTCCTAATCCCCCTGAAACTAAGGGACAACTTAGCGTGGCCAATCAACCTAACCTGCAAATCTTTGTACTGTGGGAGGAGACCAGCGCACCTGGAGAAAAGCCACGCAGGCACGGGGAGAATGTGCAAACTCCACATTGACAATGACCCAAGGCCGGAATTGAACCTGGGTCCCTGGCATTGTGAGGCAGCAGTGCTAACCACTGTGCCACCGTGCCGCCCAGTGATGCTCCTAGCTATCTGCTACTCTTGCCCTTCTTGTGGTAGGGGTCCTGGGTTTGAAAGGTAGTATCAAAGGGGTCTTGGTGAGTTGCTGCAGTGCATCTTGTAGGTGGAAGACATGGCTGCCATTCTGTGACCATGGTCTGGGGAGTGTTTTAAAGGTGTGGATGGGATGCCAATAAATAAGATGTTTTATCCTGGATGGTGTGGGACTTCTTGAGGGTTGTTGGAGTTGCACTCAGGCAAGTGGATTTGCTGCACCATTCTCACTGCCCAACTCATCCAACACGGACCCAAGATCAAAGCTTGCACCTTCTAGATGGAATAGCCTTGTGGATCTGCCTTACCAAAACTATTTCTATAAATTTACCTGATATATACTTGCTCAGTATAGAATAATGGGTTAATAGTTATGGTAATAAGATAATGATATGTACCATTATGTAACAGGAACATCGGTAGTCATGTACAAGAGGCTAACATGGTAAGATGGAATAGTTTGTATCAGACAGAGATGTACTTACCTCAAAGCTTATCATGTACTATAGTGCAAAGAAAGAGTTTTTGAAGAAACCGACAGGAGTTTGACCGAAATCACTCATAAATAATGGGAAACCTTCCTAATCTAGAACAGATGTGTTACCTGATGAGAGACCCAAATGGTATTCCAAACGGAAACCAAATCACAAACCATGGTAGCTAGTGGTGGTGACACCAACTAATCACAACTTGGAACCATCGGCACAACACTCACAAAGAGAAATCGGGAAGAAGACTTCTTCAGATGAAGAATCAGCAGACTTAACTTGGTGAGAGGCATCGTGAGAATCAGTCGTCATCCCTGCCCCTTTTGCAGCCATTTGCAAACCTTGAAGATAAAGGTTCTTGGCGCTGCCAAGCACAAGATTTGCCAGCCTTTGATTGGCTGACAGCTTTCGCTGGCGTGACCTCTGCCTCTTGGGGTCTTGATTCCAGGGGATGGCCTGCTGCTGCCTGATTAGTGTGCTGTTGGGTGGGCCTTCCCTAGAAAAGGTAGCAAGGGTCTCCCATCAGCTCTCCAGCTGACGAGTGAGACCCCAATGTCTCAAGAAGATTCTGCCCATTAACTCTGTTTCTCTCTGCAGGTGCTGCCTAACCTGCTGAGTATTTTAAACATTTTCAGTTTTTGTTTATGTTCCCTAGCTACTGATTCCATCCCTCTCCCTGGCCAACAACCTTGTTTGCAATCTTGGCGTCATATTTGACCCCGAGCTGAGCTTTTGACCTCATGTTGATGCCATCATGAAGAATGCCAAGTCGCGGTAACGTCACCTAATTTCTATCCTGCCTCAACTCAGCTTCTGACCAAACCCTCACTGCTGCCTTCAATAGCTTGAGGCTTGACTATTCCAATGCACGCCTGGCTACTCTTCCATATTCTCCCCTCTGTAAAGCTCAGGTCTTTCCTCTGCTGCTACGTTTTAAATCTATTCCCTATCATCCTGTGCTCGCCGACCTACACTGGCTCCGGTTCAAGTAATGTCTTGTTTATAAATCCCTCCACGGATTTTCCCCTTTGTAATCGCTTCCAGCCCCCCAACCATAGAATCATAGAATTCCTACAGTGCAGAAGGAGGCCATTCAGCCCATCCAGTCTGTACCGACCAGAATCCCACCCAGGCCTTATTCCCGTAACCCGTAGAAAGGATCGAGAGCTTCATGTTTTTAGGTGTCCAGATCACCAACAATCTGTCCTGGTCCCCCCATGCCGACACTATAGTTAAGAAAACCCACCAACGTCTCTACATTCTCAGAAGAATAAGGAAATTTGGTATGTCCGCTACGACTCTCACCAACTTTTACAGATCCACCATAGAAAGCATTCTTTCTGGTTGTATCAGAGCTTGGAATGGCTCCTGCTCTGCCCAAGACCGCAAGAAACTACAAAAGGTCGTGAATGTAGCCCAGTCCATCACACAAACCAGCCTCCCATCCATTGACTCTGTCTACACTTCCCGTTGCCTCGGAAAAGCAGCCAGCACAATTAAGGACCCCACGTGCCCCGAACGTTCTCTCTTCCACCTTCTTCCGTCGGGAAAAAGATACAAAAGTCTGACTCAAGAACAGCTTCTTCCCTGCTGCTGTCAGACTTTTAAATGAACTTACCTTGCATTAAGTTGATCTTTCTCTACACCCTAGCTATGACTGCAACACGACATTCTGCACTTTCTCGTTTCCTTCTCTATGAACTGTATGTTTTGTCTATATAGTGCGCAAGAAACAATACTTTTCACTGTATGTTAATACATGTGACAATAATAAATCAAATCAAATCACTCTCCCTGACATTAGGTCAATTTAGCATGGCCAGTCAACCTAACCTGCACACCTTTAGACTGTGGGAGGAAACCGGAGCACCCCGATCCCTGGCGCTGTGAGGCAGCAATGCTAACAACTGTGCCACCATGCTGTCCCCTGAGATATTTGCTCTCATCTAATTGTGCCTTTCCAATTATAGTTCCTCCACCAATAATGGCCGTTCCTTCAGTTGCTTCCATCCTACACCCCTCCCTCCATCCCACTTTCCTCCTTTAAGGAACTCTTTAAAAGCTAACACTTTGACCAATCTTTCTCAGCCATTGACTGAATATCATATTTTGCTTCATATTGCTTCTGTAAGGTGAAATGTCACCATAGTTCCAGATGACCATACGCTGCTCTCCCCCTCAAAGGGACTGACTGGTGGTGATTTAACCTGAGGAACACCACACTTCAGGTAAGGAACAAGATTGGGAAGGTGAGGCCTTCATGAATAATCTCAGCCAGTACGGGGATCGAACCTGTGCTGTTGGTGTCGCTCTTGCATCGCTGATCAGCCGTCCAGCTAACCGAGTTAAACCGACCCCCTGCAGTGCTCCTGTAGTGTGGCCTCGGGATGTTTCATTACCTTAAAGATTGCGACTTAAATATGTCATTATTGCTGTCTTGTTCCCTGTTAATCCCTTTCATAACCTTAAAAAGCTCTAACAAATTACCCCTCAGTCTTTGCCGGGGAACAAAGTCACAACATTCAGGAGCAGAATGAAAAGATCTATCAATATATTGTTACTAGAAAGCCTCAAATTTTGAATAACATTAAGTGTTCGGAAGAAGGCTTCTTTAATCCTGATGGTCTTTCATTATTTATAAGTCTGGCATTCCCTTTTTGTGGAGATGCCGGCGTTGGACTGGGGTAAACACAGTAAGAAGTTTAACAACACCAGGTTAAAGTCCAACAGGTTTATTTGGTAGCAAAAGCCACACAAGCTTTCGAGGCTCTGAGCCCCTTCTTCAGGTGAGTGGGAATTCTGTTCACAAACAGAACTTATAAGACACAGACTCAATTTACATGAATAATGGTTGGAATGCGAATACTTACAACTAATCCAGTCTTTAAGAAACAAAACAATGGGAGTGGAGAGAGCATCAAGACAGGCTAAAAAGATGTGTATTGTCTCCAGACAAGACAGCCAGTGAAACTTTTTACACATATCTAATCATATCATGTCGGATTGTACAGTGCTTTTTTATATTAAATCTAATGTGGTTCGAGTGTTTGGAGCAATAACGTGTAATTATGCTGAATCCCATCCTCTTATATCCTTGCCAGTGCACAAGCACATGTTTTCATTGATGATATGTGTCGGGTGCAGTACTGAGGGAGTGCTGCAGTGCTTTCGTTTGGAGGAGAGCTTTGGCCATCAGACTGTTTTGGTGGTTCAGAGTTCAAACGTCCTGGCCAAAATTCTTTGGGTGACACAGTGGCACAATGGTTAGCACTGCTGCCTCACTGCACCAGGGACCCGGGCTCAATTTCAGCCTCGGGTCACTGTTTGTGTGGAATTTGCACATTGTCACTGTGTCTGCGTGGGTTTCCTTCGGGTGCCCCGGTTTCCTCCCACAGTCCAAAGATAGAAACATAGAAAATAGGTACAGGGGTAGGCCATTTAGCCCTTCAAGCCCTCACTACCATTCAATATGATCATGGCTGATCATGCACTTTCAGTAACCCACTCCCGCTTTCTCTCCATATCCCTTGATCCCTTTAGCCACAAGGGCCACGTCCAGCTCCCTCTTGAACATATCTAGTGAACGGGCCCCAACAGCTCTCTATGGTAGAGAATTCCACAGGTTCACAACTCTCTGAGTGAAGAAGTTCTTCCTCATCTCAGTCCTGAATGGTTTCCCCCTCATTCTTAGACTGTGACCCCCAGTTCTGCACTTCCCCAACATCGGGAATATTCTTCCCGCATCTAGCCTGTCCTCTCCAATCAGGATTTTATATGTGCGGGTTAGGTTGATTGGCCAAGTTAAATTGCTCCTTAGTGTCAATTTGTTTAGGAGGGTAAATACATGGGTATACAGGGACAGGGCCTGTAATGACTCCAATCAGCCCATTGAGGTTGACCTATTGGAGTATGAACTTCCTGATTAAAGATCCAATTGATGGGCCAATCAGGGAGTCTTTGCCTTGTACTTAACCAGAAATGTCAGTTCCTCTGATAACCCCGGAGGTAGACTGCTAGCACTCTGTGTACTGCTGTTGGAGTTTGTAAATAAAGGGATTTTGGTGAAGGGACTTCTGCCTCCGCAGACTAACTAGGATGATTGCATGGGGTTATGGGAATAGGGCCTGGGTGGGATTGTGCTCAGTACAGGCTCGATGGGCCGAATAACCTCTTTCTGTACTGTAGGGATTCATAGAATCCTACAGTGCAAAAGGAGGCCATTCAGCCCATCGAGTCTGCACCAACCACAATCCCACCCAGGCCCTATCCCCATAACCCCATGCATTTACCCTAGCTATTCCCCCTGACACGAAGGGACAATTTAGCATGGCCAATCCACCTAACCCGCACAGCTTCGGACTGTGGGAGGAAACTGGAGCACCCGGAGGAAACCCACGCAGACACGGGGAGAATGTGCAAACTACACACAGACAGTGACCCAAGCTGGGAATTGAACCCGGTTCACCGGTGCTGTGAGGTGGCAGTGCTAACCACTGTGCCACTGTGCCACCCTATGCTGCCAATTCTATGCTCCAATGAAAATTCATCCCTCAACCTTTAGCCATGCCTGCGTGCCAATTGAATACCATCTAATTGAATGATATCAGTTCTATTTACAGGTTTCCCTGTTGATGCGAGCTACATTTGCCCAACTCAGATCTGGATCATTTCCTGCAACTTAAATTTGACAAAGCCAAATCAATCCTCTTTGACTGCTATTGGCAAGGATGTTCTGTTCTTGTATTTATCGACCTCCCAACCTCAGACTGAATCAAGGGTTTCTGAGCATTGGCACACGCTATGCTTCCTTCTCCTCTTTGCTTGATTGCACAGCAACAACTTGTGTTTATATATTGCTTTGTTCTTTCATGGGATACAGGCATTGCTGGCTAGGCCAGCTTTTAGAGTCACAGAGTCATAGAGGTTTACAGCATGGAAACAGGCCCTTCGGCCCAACTTGTCCATGTCGCCATTTTTTTTTAACCCTTAAACTAGTCCCAATTGCCCACATTTGGCCCATATCCCTCTGTACCCATCTGAGTCATGTAAATGTCTAAACACTTTTTAAAGACAAAATTATACCCGCCTCTTCTACTACCTCTGGCAACTCACTCCAGGCACTCACCACTCTCTGTGTGAAAAAATTTGCCCTGTGGATACTTTTGTATCTCTCCTCTCTCACCTTAAACCTATGCCCTCTAGTTTTAGACTCCCCTACCTTTGGAAAAAGATATTGACTATCTAACTGATCTATGTCTCTCATTATTTTATAGATTTCGAAAAGATCACCCCTCAGCCTCCTACACTCCAGAGAAACAAATCCCAGTCTATCCCGCCTCTCCTTATAACTCAAACCAGCAAGATCTGGTAGCATCCTAGTAAGTCTTTTCTGCACTCTTTCTTGTTTAATAATATCCTTTCTATAATAGGGTGACCAGAACTGTACATAGTATTCCAAGAGTGCCCTTACCTATGTCCCCAAATCTCTTCCCGCAACTTGTGCTGCACTAAAGCAGATTTTTGTCTGTTTCCATAGCTAGTTATTCCTGGAGCAGGTTGCTACTCTGCCTCCAGGGGCTTGAGGGGCACCACTCTACATCAAGCGTGGCTGACCACGCGTCTCTCCCACTCTTACTGCGAGCCACTGGCTTGTTTGGAAGGATTTGCAGGTTGACACTCAGCCAGTTTGGCCACTTTAAGTCAAGTCCTGGGGTGGGACTCGAACCCGGAGCTTCTGGCTCAGAGGCAAGGACGCTACCCACTGCACCACAAGGCCCCAGCATTTGTTACCCATCTTAATTTCCCTTGAGAAAGGTGGTGGTGAGCCACTTTTGGAACCTCTGCAGCCCAGAGGCACACCCACTGTGTTGTTAGGGAGGAAGTTCCAGGATTTTGACCCAGCGACAGTGAAGGAATGGCGATACATTTCCAAGTTAGGATGGTGAGTGATTTGGAGAGGAATTTCAAGATGGAGGCATTCTCATGCCCTTGTCCCTCCAGGTGGTAAAGGTTGCGGGTTAGGAAGATGCTGTCAATGGTGATTTGCTGCAGTGCATCTGGTCAATGGTGCATCTGCTGCCACTGCTCATCGTCGAGTGAAAGTTTAATGTGGTGAATGGGGTGCCAATCTAGTGGGCCGTTCTGGATGGCACACTTAATGATATAAATCATCTTACGTTCCTTCACAGGAGCATAATAAAGCAAATATTGACACTGAGTCAGATAAGGAGATACAATAACACAACCACTTTGCTCCACCATCATCACATTGAGGTTTTGTTTGGATGAAAGGATGATGCCAGGCATTGTGTGGGGCCTGTGTTGACAGTAGCCTGTTTAAGTGCAGGTGGCAGCAAGGCCTAGACGTGATTTTCAAGTTTGCTAATGATGCCATCGTTGTGGCTTGTACCTCAAACAATGATGAGACAGAGTACAGGAAAGAGATAGAGAATCTGGTGTGCTGATGCGACAACAATATTCTCTCCCTCAATGTCCACAAAATGACGGAGATAGTCATTGACTTCAGGAAGCACAGTGGAGAACATGCCCCTGTCTACATTAATGGGAACGAAGTAGAAATGGTTGAGTGCTTCAAGTTTTTAGGTGTCCAGATCGCCAACAACCTGTCCTGGTCCCTCCATGTGGGCATTATAGTTAAGAAAGCCCACCAATGCCTCTACTTTCTCAGAAGTCAGAGAAAATTTGGCACGTCTGCTTCAAACCTCACCAACTTCTACAGATGCGCTATAGAAAGCATTCTTTCTGGTTGTATCACAGTTTGGTATGGCTCCTGCTCTGTCCAAGACTGCAAGAAACTACAAAGAGTTGTGAATGAAGCTCAGTCCATCACTCAAACCAGCCTCCCTTCCATTGACACTGTCCACACTTCCCGCTGCCTCAGAAAAGCAGTCAGCATGATCAAAGACCTCACACACTCTGGACATTCTCTCTTCCACCTTCTTCCATCGGGAAAAAGATACAAAAATCTGAGGTCACATACCAACCGACTCAAGAACAGCTTCTTCCCTGCTGCCGTCAGACTTTTGAATGGACCTACCTCGCATTAAATTGATCTTTCTCTACACCCTTAGGTTGATTGGCCAGGTTAAAAAAAAAATTGCCCCTTAGAGTCCTGGGATGCGTAGGTTAGAGGGATTAGTGGGTAAAATATGTGGGGGTTGGGCCTGGGTGGGATTGTGGTCGGTGCAGACTCGATGGGCCGAATGGCCTCCTTCTGCACTGTAGGGTTTCTATGATGATCTATGACCCTAGCTATGACTGTAACACTACATTCTGCACTCTCTCCTTTCCTTCTCTATGAACGGTATGCTTTGTCTGTGTAGCGCGCAAGAAACAGTACTTTCACTGTATGTTAATACATGTGACAATAATAAATCAAATCAAATTGAATTCGGACAGGGTGGGAAGCAGAAGGGTGGAAGGAGGCATGTGTGGAGCAGATGACCTGTTTCTGCGCAGTGCGCTCAAAGTAAGACGATGTAGCTCAGGTACAGTTAGGCAGTAAAACTGAGACTTTTGTGAAACTCAACGGCAATAATAATGCTGTCACTGTAATGTAGTAAAAAAAAATCAATTCCAACATTGGTTGTGAGTGGATAATGTCACCGCAGGATTAGGTATTGATTTTAAATATAAAAATAGATCATTACATAGGCAGGAACTACCTAACAAAAGAATTGGCAAGCCCCTATATAGATTTGGCAATGCATGACTGCAAAACGAAATCACAGAAGCCAAATTCTGATCACTTTCTCAACATGATAAAATCAAAACTAGATTTTACATCGGGGGCAAGGGAGCGACCCTTTGGCCTAAATGTTGGGGGCCTACCTTTGCAAGGGAGTGTTGCATCTCCCTTATTTGAGAAAGGATGTGGTGGCATTGGAGGCAGTTCAGAGGAGGTTCACCAGGTTGATTCCGGGGATGAAAGGGTTGACATAGGATGGGAGATTAAACAGTTTGGGCTTTTACTCGCTGGAGTTTAGAAGGATGAGAGGGAACCTGATCGAGGTATATAAAATTTTAAAAGGGATTGGTAAAATAAATGTGGACCAAATGTTTCCCCTTATGGGACAACCTGGAACAAGAGGTCACACATATAGGTTGAGAGGCGGTAGATTTAAAACTGAGATGAGGAGGAACTATTTCTCTCAGAGGATGGTGAATTAGTGGAACTCGCTGCCCCATAGCACAGTGGAGTCTGAATTGTTGAATGGTTTCAAGAAGGAGATAGATATAATTCTAGTAAACAAAAGGGAAAAGGGGAACAGATGGGGAGGTGGGTTTGAGACCAGGGAGAGATCAGACATGATCTGATTGAATGGCGGAGCAGGCTCGAAGGGCTGACTTTGCCTACTTCTTCTCCTAATTCCCATGGTCCTTTGTTTCCCCAATACCGCAGGAAATTGTCATGACATTGAATTTCTTGGACACGTTGCCAGCCTTGGCAAAACAGATCGAATACTGGACCCATGGGGATCCACTGCCGTCCAAAGTGAGGCACAGATACTCCTGGGCTAGGCTAATGAGCCAGTTCCTGAAGAGATGAAACCATATTTTACACAAAAATGATGAGTAGCCAAGCTGGCATCATACTTTGGCATAAAAGCGTAGTTGTCACTGTACCAGGAAGAGAGCTGCTTCTCGCTGAATTACCCAGTGCCCAATTGAGTGTATCTAAGTTGAAGATGCTTGCCAGGAGTTATGTCTGGTGACTTGGCCAATGCAGTCAGAAGGCAAGCCATGATTCATGTCAATCAATACTGTCATTTTCAGTGAACGAAGCTGTTTATATGAGGAATTCTGAAAGTGAGTTGGGTACCTGAAATCAATGTATCCAAAACGGGACCCCTGTCTTTTCAAGTGGACATGGAAGGAAGAATTATCTAGAAACACCGAGACCATTTGTGAGCGTGTGAGTTACCCCAGCAGCTAGTATTGCCATCAAGAGCTATATTGCCAACTGTAATCTTGTTGACTATCAAAGCAGTGAGGTCTTCCTGCTACAGGCGCAATTGATGTCCCCATGGAAGCGGGTGGGACTGAGATGCCCGTGCCCGAAGAGGCACCTGCGATTCTGGTTTCCACTGACAGCCCTCCAATGGAAGCATCCCAGAGAGAGGAGTTACACCACTCCAAAAGGAATCGGAAGCACTTAATTTACAACGGACTGGATTCATGTACTGCATGTTTAATTATCTGGAACTGTGTAAATTGAGTATTGATGTGTGTATAATGGGACTTAGAGGGGGGGGGTGTGTGGTGATTGTCCCTTTAAGCATCAGTGTGCAGAGTAACGGTCACATGATCCAGGGAAACAATGGGAGCGCAGGGTGGGCATCACCCTGGTAAGCAGGAATTGCTGTTCCAGAACTTTCTCAGAGCTGGCTGCGGCCGTGAGGCTGCAAGCCTGTGTATAGCCTTACCTCGAAATAAACATTGTTGTTTATCCCTTAAATGGTGAACAAGAATTATAACAAGCAGGATAGGGTCACTGTCGAGATTTACAGTGAGAAATCTCACAACACCAGGTTAAAGTCCAACAGGTTTGTTTGGAATCATGAGCTTTCAGAGCGCTGCTCCTTCATCAGGTTTCTCACCTGATCGGCACAGGCTTGGAGGGCCGAAGGGCCTGTTCCTGTGCTGTACTGTTCTTCATTCTTTGCTCTGTTTTACAATTCCATCGGGAAAAAGATACAAAAATCTGAGGTCACATACCAACCGACTCAAGAACAGCTTCTTCCCTGCTGCCGTCAGACTTTTGAATGGACCTACCTCGCATTAAATTGATCTTTCTCTACACCCTTAGGTTGATTGGCCAGGTTAAAAAAAAAATTGCCCCTTAGAGTCCTGGGATGCGTCGGTTAGAGGGATTAGTGGGTAAAATATGTGGGGGTTGGGCCTGGGTGGGATTGTGGTCGGTGCAGACTCGATGGGCCGAATGGCCTCCTTCTGCACTGTAGGGTTTCTATGATGATCTATGACCCTAGCTATGACTGTAACACTACATTCTGCACTCTCTCCTTTCCTTCTCTATGAACTTTCCTTCTGCAAAAATTGCCAATTTGCAGTGGAGAGAATAAACACAGTAAGAAGTTTAACAACACCAGGTTAAAGTCCAACAGGTTTATTTGGTAGCAAAAGCCACATCGAGAATAAATACCACAGCTCTCAGAAACATCAAAAGCAATATATGTTTAACAGTGCGACCAGAATTATTTCAGCAAGGAGCATTTTTCCCTCTGATGAAGCAGGAACCCTCACTGAAGATGGTTTCACGTGACCAGTGAATCTATATTTGGCATTCAGACTAACGATTGGTGAGCAAATCCATCCAGGTGACACCAGACTGCTGACCCGGTGAAAGAATTGACTGTCAATTCTGTGGGCAACAAATCACATGTGTTTAATTATTTCGCTTTTTCTTTCGCAATCTTATGGCTAATAAATTGTGGATTGCAGAGTCAGGCCTCAAGGCACTGACGAGAGAAGAAAACATTTGCATTCAAAAACATTCCCTGGGGCACTTTACAAGCATTTGTAAGTATTTTGCTTCTGAACTGGTTTCTACACAGCTCATGAACTGCAGTAAAAATATGTTGTTACATTACAGATAACTGGACACTTAAGATCAAGGTCTCCCTTGTCTATGCAGTTCTGACTAAGGGGCTACAATTGTAAAGCCAAATGAACATAGAACATAGAACAGTACAGCACAGAACAGGCCCTTCGGCCCACGATGTTGTGCCGAGCTTTATCTGAAACCAAGATCAAGCTATCCCACTCCCTATCATCCTGGTGAATGATTGGCAGAAGGGTCGTGAAGAACAAGACATCAACTCAGGGTGAATGGCATACGAACTAATGCATGAAACTACAAAGGGTTGTGAATGTAGCCCAGTCCATCACGCAAACCCAGCCTCCCATCCATTGACTCTGTCTACACTTCCCGCTGCCTCGGAAAAGCAGCCAGCATAATTAAGGACCCCACGCACCCCGGATATTCTCTCTTCCACCTTCTTCCATCAGGAAAACGGTACAAAAGTCTGAGGTCACGTACCAACCAACTCAAGAACAGCTTCTTCCCTGTCGCCATCAGACTTTTGAATGGACCTACCATATATTAAGTTGATCTTTATCTACACCCTAGCTATGACTGTAACACTACATTCTGCCCCCTCTCCTTTCCTTCTCTATGAATGGTATGCTTTGTCTGTATAGCACGCAAGGAACAATATTTTTCACTGTATACTAATACATGTGACAATAATAAATTAAATCAATGCTGACTTGTGGAGAAATCTTTTTTTATATTCAACGCGTAGTTAGGATCTGGAATGCACTTGTTTGAGTGTGGAGGGGGGGGGGGGGGGAGGTGGATAGATTGAATCATGGCTTTCCAAAGGCAATCGAAGAATTAACGGAAAAGAAACACATTTGCAGGGCTGCTGGGAAAATGGGACGAGCAGGATTGTTCTTGAAGAGCCAGTATGAATAGGACAGACGAATGGCCTTCTCCTGTTCTGTAACCATTCTGAGATTCTAGATGCCGGCTGACCTGGAGCACCACAGTGCCACAGTGATTAGCACTGCTGCCTCACAGGGCCAGGGACCCGGGTTTGATTCCCAGCTTGGGACACTGTCTGTTTGAAGTTTGCATATTCTCCCTGTGTCTACGTGGGTTTCCTCTGGGTGCTCTGGTTTCCTCCCACAGTCCAAAGATGTGCTGGTTAGGTGGATTGGCCCTGCTAAATTGCCACTTAGTGTCAGGGGGACTAGCTACGGTAAATGCATGGGGTTATAGGGATAGGGCCTGGGTGGGATTGTGGTTGGTGCAGACTTGATGGGCCGAATGGCCTCCTTCTGTACTGTACAATTTTACTCCTGTTGTATTATTTAAGCTCTTTCTACTTTTATTTAACTGAGTAAAGTCCATCCACAATATTAAAATCCTGTTCCAATTTCAGCATTTCTCATTTTGACCGACTGCGATATAAAGGCAAATTACTGCGGATGCTGGAATCTGAAACCAAATGAGAAAATGCTGGAAAGCCTCAGCAGGTCTGGCAGCATCTGTAAGGAGAGAAAAGAGCTGGCGTTTCGAGTCCAGATGACCTTTTGTCAAAGCTAAAAGGCATAGAAAGTGGGAGATATTTATACTGCAGGGTGAGGGAATGAAAGATGAGTCATAGCCACAGAAACCAGGGGAAAGGCTGCTCATAGCTGTCCACAGAGAGAATAAAGGGTGTGAATGGCCAAAAGGCAGAGAAGCTAAAATCAGAGGGTAAACTGTGACAGATGAAGATGAGCGGGGAGGGGGGCTAGGGGTGGGAGGGTGGTGGGGGGTGGTGGGGGGGGGGGGGGGGGGCGGGGGGGGCGTGTGGAGGCGGGATGGGAGGGGGAAGGGGGGGAAAGGGTGGAGGGAGAGGTAAAATTTAGAGAAAGGGGGAGTTTCCCACTTTCTATGCCTTTTAGCTTTGACAAAGGGTCATCTGGACATCGAAATGTCAGCTCTTTTATCTCCTTACAGATGCTGCCAAACCTGCTGAGATTTTCCAGCATTTTCTCTTTTGACTGCTATATAAATCTGTTTGCTCATTAGGGCTGGAATTTTCCGAACTCCTCATGGCAAGGACCCACCGCAGGAGATACCGCGGCACATCAAAAAGTCCACTGACCTTGGGCGGGACTGGATGACCCCAGCGGATGGGCGGACAGGGCCAGAAAATCCCACTCTCAATGTTTGTTTTTTTCGCTGTGGTTGTCCCAGACAGGTCAACATCTGATACCCCTTAAAGGAAAATTGTGTCCGTGCCACATAGCCTCCTTGTTTGTCCCTCCTAGCACAATGGGATAAGCCCCAGACTTTTAGGATTCAGTCTTGGAACATGGGCGTCATTAGCGAAGCTAACAGATCAGCCTGTGGAATTCGCTGCCAGAGAAGGTAGTTGAGGCCAAAACATTGTGGCTGGAATGTTATGACCATTCATGCTGCCGGATTTTCCCATCTCGCTGCATTGAACGGAGATTTTAAAGTTTATTTATTAGTGTCACAAGTGGGCTTACATTAACACTGCAATGAAGTTACCGGGAAAATCCCCTAGTCACCACACTCCAGCACCAGTTCGGACACACTGAGGGAGAATTTAGCATGGCCAATGCACCTAACCAGCACGTCTTTCAGACTGTGGGAGGAAACCGGAGCACCTGGAGGAAACCCATGCAGACACGGGGAGAACGTGCAAACTCTGCACAGTGACCCAAGCCGGGAATCGAACCCACGTCCCTGGCTCTGTGAGGCAGCAGTGCTGCCATGCCAGATTTGGCTGGGTGCCAAATTCTCCGACCATGGTGCAGCGGGAGCGTGGTGTGTATGGCCGGTAAGATCGCATCCTGTATGTTTTCAAGAAGCACTTAGATATAGGACTTGAGACAAAGGGGATCAAAAGATATGGAAGGCGGGATCAGGCTATTGAGTTGGATGATCAGCCATGACCTTAATGAATGGTGGAGCAGGCTCGAAGGGCCGGATGGCCTCCTCCTGCTCCTATTTTCTATGTTTCTATGTTTTACCCTCCCTTCTGGACCCTGAGGATTCACCTCCCTCTTTTTAAAAAATTGTTCTTGAGACTCCAGATTTGGAAGGTGCTGATGAAGGAGCCTTATAGATGTTAGACCACAGAGAAGATAAACATTGGAGGATGGGATTTTCCGGCCCCACCCACCACTGGAATTATCCAGTCCCACCGAAGGTCAATGGTTGTGCCACAGAATCCCCTGTAGCAGGTCCTGAGATGTCAGGGTTGAAAAATTCCAGCCATATTTAGCAAACAGATAGGTTGAGATATCAGTAGATACATCAAGACAATAGTAAAAGCTTGCATTTACATAGTGCCTTTTATTCCACTCAGTGCAGAGTTGTCCTCTTTTGAGTCACCTTTGCTTGTTCATGTACATTAATTGTGGCCAGAATATTATGGACATTCACGCCGGTGGGATTTTCCCATTCAGCTGCAGTGAGCAGAGATTTGGCAAGGTTTAAAGGAGATGTACGAGGCAAGTTTTTTGCACAGAAGGTGGTGAGTGCCTGGAACTCGCTGCCGGGGGAGGGAGTGGATGCGGATATGATAGTGAATTTTAAGGGGCTTCTTGACAAATACATGAATAGGATGGGAATGGAGGGATATGGTCCCCGGAAGGGTAGGAGGTTTTAGTTCAGTCAGGCAGCATGGTCGGTGCAGGCTTGGAGGGCCGAAGGGCCTGTTCCTGTGCTGTAATTTTCTTTGTTCTTTGTTCTAATTCTGGCCTCAGGTCACTGTCTGTGTGGAGTCTGCGCGTTCTCCCCATGTCTGTGTGGGTTTCCTCTGGGTGCTCCGGTTTCCTCCCACAGTCCGAAAGATGTGCAGGTTAGATGGATTGGCCGTGTTAAATTAGGCTGGAATTTTACCATCCCGCCCGCCATGGGAATCGGAGCAGGCAAGGGGCGGACAATGGAAAGGCCCTTTGACCTTGGGCGGGATTTTACGGTTTCGGGATGAGCGAGGCTGTGTAATCCTGCCCTTAGTGTCAGGGAGATTAGCAGGATCAATATGTGGGGTTAAGGAGATAAGGCCTGGGAGGCATTGTTGTCAGTGCAGGCTGAACAGACCGAATGGCCTCCTTCTGCACTGTCGGGATTGTAAATGATGATTCTTTGATTAAAGGCATTTATATAAAAGCAGATTGCTCTGGTGTGACTGTAGATGTCCTGGCATTTACAGCTGTCAGTTTTTTAATCCTTGCAACCATGGCAACACAAATGAATTATTTTAATTACTGACAATTGTAAAGCTCAAGGAACAACAATTAATTGTGCCGTTTTGGAGAAATGATCTGTTCTTTTGTTAAACAGTCTTTCTGCCCCGATTCTTCTGTTTCCGAAAGATCAGTTTAATCGCTCATTTTGAAGGTTAATAGGCAATTTAAAGGTTACGTTGAACAAGGGGGAGGTGAGGAGAATTTTTTTTAAAAAACACAGTATGTTGTGATCCGGAATGCCCTGCCTGAAAGCAGATTGAATGGTAACATGCAAAAGGAAAGTGGATAAATATTTAACCTCAAACAGACCATTGTCTGCAGCAAACTACCCAGCCTTCAGGAGAACAGTGACCACGACACCACACAACCCTGCCACAGCAACCTCTGCCGGATCATCGACACGGATGCCATCATCTTACGTGAGAACACCATCCACCAAGACATGGCCAACATTATCTACCTGATACGCTGCAGTAAAGGATGTCCCGAGGCATGGTACATTGGGGAGACCATGCAGACGCTACGACAATGGACGAATGGACACCGCTCGACAATCACCAGGCAGGAGTGTTCTCTTCCTATCAGGGAACACTTCAGCAGTCACGGGCATTCAGCCTCTGATCTTCGGGTAAACGTTCTCCGAGGTGGTCTTCATGTCACACTATCTGTAACCCCCACGACTTGCCTGGGCTTGCAAAATCTCACTAACTATCCTGGCTTGAGACAATTCACACCCCTTTAGCCTGTGCTTAACCCTCTCTCCACTCACATTGTCTGTACCTGTAAAGACTTGATTACCTGTTAAGACTCGCATTCCAACCATTATCTTGTAATTGAGTTTGTGTCTGTATATGTCCTGTTTGTGAAACAAATCCTGCACTCACCTGATGAAGGAGCAGCGCTCTGAAAGCATATGCTGCCAAATAAACCTGTTGAACTTTAACCTGGTGTTGTGAGACTACTTACTGTGCCCACTCCAGTCCAACGCCGGCAACTCCACATCAGGGGAACACTTCAGCAGACCAGGGCATTCAGCCTCTGATCTTCGGGTAAGCGTTCTCCAAGGTAGCCTTCAAGGCACATGACAACGCAAAATCGCTGAGCAGAAACTGATAGCCAAGTTCTGCACACATGAGGACAGCCTCAACTGGGATCTTGGGTTCATGTCACAGTATCTGTAACCCCCACGACTTGCGTGGGTTTGCAAAATCTCACTAACTGTCCTGGCTTGAGACAATTCACACCTCTTTAACCTGTAGTTAACCCTCTCTCCATTCGTATTGCCTGTACCTGTAAAGACTTGATTACTTGTTAAGACTCGCATTGTATCCATTATCTTGTAATTGAGTTTGTGTCTATATATGCTGTGTTTGTGAACCCAACTCCCACTCACCTGATGAAGGGGCAGCGCTCCAAAAGCTCATGCTACCAAATAAACCTGTTGGGCTTTAACCTGGTGTTGTGAGACTTCTTACTGAACCTCAGTGCTGTTCAAGGTTCTTTCAACAAAGGCAGTTTGGTCCTGAGTTTGGCTGGGCTTTGCCCGCCAGACTTAGTCAAACACCTTCACCACCCAGGCTGCAGCAGTTCAAGATTCTCTTCAGCAACTAAGCAAGCTCCCTTTGACAGCACCTTTTAACCGTATGGCTTCCAACATCTGGAAATGATGAGGGTAACAGGCGCGAGGCAAGACCATCAACTGCGAGTTCACCTCCAAGTGTCACACGATGCTGACTTGGAACTACCGCTGGGTCAAAATCCTGGATCAACCTTCTTACCGGAACTATGGACCCCAGTGATTCACAAAGTAGGCTCACCACCACTTTCTCAACACTCCTTGAAGGAAATGGCATTTTGGGCTTGCCAGTGATGCCCAGATCCCATTTATGAATAAAGTAATGAGAGACAGCTGAATTTGCTGTTTCTTGAAGCCTTCAGCGAGGGAAATATAGCAGCCAATTTGCACACAAGATCTCAGGAACAGCAATGTGAAAAAGACTAGATAATCTGTTTTAGTTTTTGCAATGTCCAATGGTTCAATTGCTTGATGTTTGATTATAGGGAGGCAATGGCATAGCATAGTGGTATTGTCACTAGAGTAGTAATCCAGATATCTAGAGCAATGCTCTGGGGACTTGGGTTCGAATTCCACCATGGCAAATGCTGAAATTTGAATTCAATAAGAATCTGGAATTAAGAGTCCAGTGATGACCATGGAGCCGTTGTCGATTGTCATAAGAACCTATCCAGTTCACTAAAGTCCTTACCTGGTCTGGCCTACGTGTGACACCAAACCCTCTGAAAGGCAAGTAAGGATGGGCCATAGGTGGCACAGTGGTTAGCACTGCTGCCTCACAGCACCAAGTATCTTGGTTCAATTCCTGGCTTGGATCATTGTCTGTGAGGAGTTTGCATCTTCTCCCCGTGTCTGAACGGGTTGTCTCCGGGTGCTCCGGTTTGTTTCCACAGTCTGAAAGATATGCTGGTTCGGTGCATTGGCCGTGCTAAATTCTCCCTCAGTGTACCCGAACAGGCGCCGGAGTGTGGCAGATAGGGGATTTTCACAGTAACTTCATTGCAATGTTAATGTAAGCCTACTTGTGATACTAATCAATAAACTTTAAACTTTTAAACTTAAACGTTGGATCAGCGAGCAACACCCATATCCCGTAAAGGAAATAAAAGAAAAGTGTGAAACCAAATGAGAAAATGCTGGAAAATCTCAGCACGGCCTGGCAGCATCTGTAAGGAGAGAAAAGAGCTGACGTTTCGAGTCCAGACGACCTTTGTCAAAGCTGAAAGGCATCGAAAGTGGGAGATATTTATACTGTAGGGGGAGGGAATGAAAGATGAGTCATAGCCACAGAAACCAGGGAAACCAGTTAATAGCTGTCCACAGAGAGAATAAAGGGCTATTTAAAAGAAAAGTGTGAGTCTGGTAGCTGATCTATGTTCACTGTGTATGATTTGTTGAGCCTGGGCGCTGGCTCAGAGAAAACTAGAAGCTGAACGAGAAGCATGGTGTAGAGATTTTAAAGTGCTGTATTGTAAATAAAGTTGCTACACCATTAGAAAATTGCATCATCTCCGCAACGCTCTGAGATTTCCAGAAATGTACAACAAACCGACCAAGCACAATTGTTATCACACAGCAAATATTGACCAAGGCACAGGGGAAAACATTCATGCATATCTTTGAAACAGCGCCATGGGATCTTTTAGGTTTAGCTGAGTGGGCGGCGGACAAGGCCTCAGTTTGACGCTCGCATTCCCCAATCTGCTTAGATTGTGTCCCAGGAGTGCGATTTGAATCCACAACCTACTGACTCAGTGATGAAAGTGCTGCTAACTGACCCATGGCTGTAAGCTAGACTGTGCCCCCTTGAACATTCACAAATAAGCGGTGAATTTGCACTCTCTCATTTGTAATTTGTAAGTGGGATCTTGTAAATGTATTTGTAAGACGCCAGTTACTTGGCTCAGTGGTGCAGTAGATTAGATACTTACTTTAAATCATAAACTCCCGGTGTTTAACTCTACTGACATAATCATTTGAGTATATTGCAGTAATAGAACATTGCACATATACCTGTCAATCAAACAGGCCCACCGTTAAGAAGAAATTTGCAAACAGCTTGCGAGCTACTTGAATTAAGTCCACTGACAGTGTTGCTATTATTATAACTAATGCCAGGTTACAGGAGCTGGCATTAAAACCGTCACAGCAATCTCCTTCTCGAAATGTGGCAAATCAACATTCAGCAAAACCTGTTTGCATCTGGAGTAAGTCGAGCTGGTAATATAAGGCATCACGCTGACTAGCATGGATTCCATTAAACGATTCGAAAAAGGGAAAGTATTTACATGAATCAGGGCTGAATAGTTTTATGACAATATGTTTTTTTTCTCTCTGGGTCTAGTGTTTATTTTGAACAACAACAGCTAATGTTTAGATATTTTATTTGTCAGTGTCAAAAAGAAGGCTTACATTAACATTGCAATGAAGTTACTGTGAAAGTCCTCTAGTCGCCACACTCCGGCACCTGTTCAGGTACACTGAGGAAGAATTTAGCACCGAACCAGCACGTCTTTCGGACTGTGGAAGAAATCATAGATTCCCTACAGTCCAAAAGGAAGCCATTCCTGTGCTACCGAAGCACAGTGGTTAGCACTGCTGCTTCACAGCTCCAGGGACCTGGGTTCGATTCCCTGCTTGGGTCACTGTCTGTGTGGAGTTTGCACATTCTCCTTGTGTCTGCGTGGGTTTCCTCCGGGTGCTCCGGTTTCCTCCCACAGTCCAAAGATGTGCGTGTTAGGTTGATTGGCCATGCTAAAAATTGCCCTTAGTGTCCTGAGATGTGTAGGTTGGAGGGATTAGTGGGTAGATATGGGGGTAGGGCCTGGGTGGGATTGTGGTCGGTGCAGACTCGATGGGCCGAATGGCCTCTTTCTGTACTGTAGGGTTTCTATGATTTCTATGATTTCTATGATTCAGCCCATCAAGTCTGCATCAAAAACAATCCCACCCAGAACCTATCCCCATAAGCTCATGTATTTACACTGCTAGTCCCCCTGAATCTAAGAAGCAATTCGACAAGGCCAATCAACCTGTTTGGAGTGTGGGAGGAAACTGGAGCACCTGGAGGAAACCCACGCAGACATGGGGAGGATGTGCAGACTCCGCACAGAGGGGGACCGAAGCTGGGAATTGAACCCAGATCCCCGCCAACAGAGACAACGTGTCTTTAACATAGACAGAGTGCTTCACAAGAACATTAGCAGACAGAATTTGACATTGAGTCACAAAAGGAGATGTGAAGGGCTGAGGATAAAAGGTTCCATCAAAGAGGAAAGAATGACTGAAAGGAGGAAAGAGTGGGGCTTAGGAGAGCTAGGAGGGGGCATGAGAAGTCCTTGGCGGGTCGGATCAAGGAAAACCCCAAGGCTTTTTACTCTTATGTGAGGAATAAAAGAATGACCAGGGTGAGGTTAGGGCCGGTCAAGGACAGTAGTGGGAACTTGTGTATGGAGTCAGTAGAGATAGGCAAGGTGATGAATGAATACTTTTCTTCAGTGTTCACCAAGGAGAGGGGCCATGTTTTTGAGGAAGAGAAGGTGTTATAGGCTAATAGGCTGGAGGAAGTAGATGTTCGGAGGGAGGATGTACTGGCAGTTTTGAATAAACTGAAGGTCGATAAGTCCCCTGGGCCTGATGAAATATATCCTAGGATTCTTCGGGAGGCAAGGGATGAGATTGCAGAGCCTTTGGCTTTGATCTTTAGGTCCTCACTGTCCACGGGGATGGTGCCAGAGGACTGGAGAGTGGCGAATGTTGTTCTTCTGTTTAAGAAGGGGAATAGAAATGACCCTGGTAATTATAGGCCGGTTAGTCTTACTTCGGTGGTTGGTAAGTTGATGGAAAAGGTCCTTAGGGATGGGATTTACGACCATTTAGAAAGATGAGGATTAATCCGGGATGGTCAAGCGGGTAAGTGGAACTGATCCACTTCAGATCAGCCATGATCTTATTGAATGGCGGGGCAGGCTCGAGGGGCTAGATGGCCTACTCCTGCTCCTATTTCTTATGTTCTTATGTTCTTATGTCAGCATGGATTCATGAAGGGCAAGTCATGCCTCACAAATTTCATAGAATTTTTTGAGGAGGTAACAAAGTGTGTTGATGAAGGTAGGGCAGTTGATATCATATTCATGGATTTTAGTAAGGCGTTTGATAAGGTCCCCCATGGTCGGCTTATGATGAAAGTGAGGAGGTGTGGGATAGAGGGAAAGTTGGCTGATTGGATAGGTAACTGGCTACCTGATCGAAGAAAGAGGGTGGTGGTGGATGGAAAATTTTCGGATTGGAGGCAGGTTGCTAGCGGAGTGCCACAGGGATCAGTGCTTGGTCCTCTGCTCTTTGTGATTTTTATTAATGACTTAGAGGAGGGGGCTGAAGGGTGGATCAGTAAATTTGCTGATGACACTAAGATTGGTGGAGTAGTGGATGAGGTGGAGGGCTGTTGTAGGCTGCAAAGAGACATAGATAGGATGCAAAGCTGGGCTGAAAAATGGCAGATGGAGTTTAACCCTGACAAATGTGAGGTGATTCATTTTGGTAGGACAAATTTAAATGTGGATTACAGGGTCAAAGGTAGGGTTCTGAAGACTGTGGAGGAACAGAGACATCTTGGGGTCCATATCCACAGATCTCTGAAAGTTGCCACCCAAGCTCTTCATAGAGCTGTGAAGAAGGCCTATAGTGTTTTAGCTTTTATTAACAGGGGGTTGGAGTTTAAGAGCCGTGGGGTTATGCTGCAACTGTACAGGACCTTGGTGAGACCATATTTGGAATATTGTGTGCAGTTCTGTTCACCTCACTATAAGAAGGATATGGAAGTGCTGGAAGAAGTGCAAAGGAGATTTACCAGGATGCTGCCTGGTTTGGAGGGTAGGTCTTATGAGGAAAGGTTAAGGGAGCTAGGGCTGTTCTCTCTGGAGCAGAGGAGGTTGAGGGGAGACTTAATAGAGGTTTATAAAATGATGAAGGGGATAGATAGAGTGAACGTTCAAAGACTATTTCCTCGGGTGGATGGACTGCCTGCAGTGATAGTGGAGTCAGGGGGCATAACTGTAGGGTTCATGGTGGGAGATATAGGAAGGATGTCCGAGGTAGGTTCTTTACTCAGAGTGTGGTTGGGGTGTGGAATGGACTGCCTGCAGCGATAGTGGAGTCAGACACTTTAGGAACATTTAAGCAGTTATTGGATAGGCACATGGAGCACACCAGGATGATAGGGAGTGGGATAGCTTGATCTTGGTTTCAGATAAAGCTCGGCACAACATCGTGGGCCGAAGGGCCTGTTCTGTGCTGTAGTGTTCTATGTTCTAAGGTGGAGAGAGTGGGAGAAAGGTGGAGAGAGTGGGAGAACGGTGAAGGGAGTGGGAGAAGGGTGGAGTGAGTGGGAGAAAGGTGGAGAGAGTGGGAGAAAGGTGGAGAGAGTGGGAGAAAAGTGGAGAGAGTGAGAGAAAGGAAGAGAGAATGAGAGAAAGGTGGAGAAAGTGGGAGAAAGATTGGGAAAGTGGGAGAAAGGTGAAGAGAGTGGGAGAAAGATGGAGAGAGTGGGAGAAATTTGGAGAGAGTGGAAGAAAGGTGGAGAACGTGGGAGAAAGATGGAGAGAGTGGGAGAAAGATGGAGAGAGTGGGAGAAAGATGGAGAGAGTGGGAGAAAGGTGGAGAAAGTGGGAGAAAGATGGAGAGAGTGGGAGAAAGATGGAGAGAGTGGGAGAAAGGTGGAGAGAGTGGGAGAAAGATGGAGAGAGTGGGAGAAAGGTGGAGAGAGTGGGAGAAAGATGGAAAGAGTGGGAGAAAGGTGGAGAGAGTAGGAGAAAGTTGGAGAGAGTGGGAGAAAGGTGGAGAGAGTGGGAGAAAGGAGGAGAAAGTGGGAGAAAGGTGGAGAGAGTGGGAGAAAGGAGGAGAGAGTGGGAGAAAGGAGGAGAGAGTGGGAGAAAGGTGGAGAGAGTGGGAGAAAGGTGGAGAGAGTGGGAGAAAGATGGAGAGAGTGGGAGAAAGGAGGAGTGAGTGGGAGAAAGATGGAGAGAGTGGGAGAAAGGTGGAAAGAGTGGGAGAAAGGAGGAGAGAGTGGGAGAAAGTAGGAGAGTTTGGGAGAAAGGTGGAGAAAGTGGGAGAAAGGTGGAGAGAGTGGGAGAAAGGTGGAAAGAGTGGGAGAAAGGAGGAGAGAGTGGGAGAAAGGAGGAGAGAGCGGGAGAAAGGTGGAGAGGGTGGAAGAAAGGCGGAGAGAGTGGGGCGAAGGTGGCTTGGCTTAGGGAGGGAATTCGAGAGCATGGGACCCAGGTAACTGAAGTCAGTGCTGCAAATATCATTGAACAATAAAAATGGTCAATTCACCAGAGGCCGGAAAGGAGGAGTGCAGAGGGCTTGGAGGATTCTAGGGATGGAGGAGTTTATGAAAACAAAGAGGGCTGAAATCACAGAGGGATTTGGAGATAACATTTGGAATTTTCAAATTAAACTTTGCAAAGGTAGAGCGTTAAGGTAGGTCAGTCAGCCCAGAATCACAGAATCCCTTCGGTGCAGAAGGAGGCCATTCGGCCCATCGATTCCACACCAACTCTCTAACAGAGGATTATCTTCCCTAGGCTCACCCCCCGCCCCCCCCCCCCCCCCCCCCCCCACCCAACCCTATAACGTCATGCATTTACCCTGCAAATCTCCTAAACCTGGGCATCTTTGGACACTAAGTGACAATTTAGCATAGCTAATCTACCTAACCTACACATCTATGGAGTGTGGGAGGAAACTGGAGCACCCAGAGGAAACCTACGCAGACACGGGAGAACGTGCAGACTTCACACAGACAGTGACCCAAGGCCGGAATCAAACTCAGGTCCCTGGCGCTGTGAGGCAGCAGTGCTAACCATTGTGCCACCGTGCTGCCACCATGTGCCACCATGCTGCCACCATGTGCCACCGTGTCACCACAGGGATAATGAGTGAATAGGATTCACGGAGGCTGGAAGATGGGGGGGTTGGGGTGGGGGGGGTGGACATTATTATGAAGAACGCCGTGCGGGCACCACAAGCCATGACTTCCCCCGGGGAATCGATGTGAATCTGCTTGGTGTCCTGGTGCTTCGGGAAAGGATCTCTCCCCATAGGAGTGTGAAGACTGAGCAAGATTAAATTGGAAAATGTCCTGTTGCACATCACTGGCATTGTTCACCTCGGTGAGAACAAAACAGAACATTTTCCTCAAAACAGCGTGGCAAGAGCAAGAATAATAAGTGGACAGTGACAGCTTCCACACACAGCTTAATTATTCCCATTGGCAACCCTTCATGTCCTTCTCCCTTTGAAATGTCTCTATCGAGCTGCATATTCACTTTGTGCCAATACCAATGATGTATCGTAGAGTCCAGTATTAATACCCGAGGAAGGTTAAGCTTGCAGAATTGTATGGGAATACATCTACCCGCTGGATTAGAGCCCACTGTTAGCGCCAGTCAAACCAAAACAAATAAATCACGGCTCCGAAGAAGAAAAATACTGAAGCAGGATGTGTGGTCGATGCAAGAAGGATCTACCGGATGGTAGGGGTGTCCAGAACCAGGGGCTCAGAGTCTGAGGATACAGGATAAACCAGTTAGGACAGAGATGAGGAGACATTTCTTCACCCAGAGAGTGGTGAATCTGTGGAAGTCGCTACAACAGAATGTAGTTGAGGCCAAAACATTGAATGTTTCCAAGAAAGCACGGTGGCACAGTGGTTAGCACTGCTGCCTCACAGCGCCAGGGACCAGGGTTCGATTCCTGGCTTAGGTCACTGTCTGTGTGGAGTTTGCACATTCTCCCCGAGTCTGCGTGGGTTTCCTCCGGGTGCTCTGGTTTCCTCCCACAGTCTGAAAGATGTACTGGTTAGGTGCATTGGCCATGCTAAATTCTCCCTCAGTGTACCCGAACAGGCAACGGAGTGTGACGACTCGGGGATTTTCACAGTAACTTCATTGCAGTGTTAATGTAACCTTCTTGTGACACTAATAAATAAACTTTAACTTTTAAAAGCAGTCAGATATAGCACTTGAGGCAAAGGGGATCAAAGGATATGGGGGGGAAGGCGGGATCAGTTGAATGATCAGCCAGGATCATAATGAATGGCGGAGCAGGCTCGAAGGGCTGAATGGCCTCCTCCTTCTCCTATTTTCCATGATTCTGTGTGTTGGTGCCCTGTGGCTGTTATTAAGGCAGACTCAAAGGCAAGGAAGGAGCGGAAAATACCAATACTTTTACCTCGGATTTCACATTCTGGTGAGCACCTAAAAGATTATTCCATTTTGGGATGTTTGAATATTGAGCTAGACCATCTATTTTATGCATCTGACTAGGTGCCCTCTATCGGGGTGATGTTGAGCGTCTACTTCTTGAGCCCCTGCAAATGGTGTGACCATAAAATGTAGGAGCAGAAGTAGGCCATTCGTCCCATCGAATCTGTTCCACCATTCAATGAGACCATGACCAATCTAATGTGAAAACCCTCAATTCCATTTTTCCATCTTATCCCCATCACCCTTGATTCCCTTGCTGATGAAAAATCTCTATCTCAGCCTTGAACATACTTAACAGTCCTCTGCTCTGCGGTAAAGAATTCCATGGGTTCACTACCATCCTCCTTGTTTTTGTCCTAAATGGGTGACTCCTTTCTCTAAGATTATGCCCTCTGGTCCTAGACTCACCCACAACCTCTTCACAATCACCCTGTCAAATCCCCTGAGAATCCGATATGTCATAATGTCGTCTCTCATTCGACCGAGTATAGGCCCAAGCTGCTCAACCTCTCTTCAAAAGAAAATCCCTCCATACCTGGTGGCATCAACCTGGTGAACCTTCTCTGGACTGACTCCAATGCCAATATGCTTAGATAAAGGGACCAAAACTGTTTACAATATTCCAGCTGGGTTCTAACTAGTACCTTGTGTAGTTTTAGCAAGACTTCCCTATTCTTATACTCCATTCCCTTTGAAATAAAGGTCATCATTCCATCTGCCTTCCCAATTACTTGCTGAACATACAAGCTCAGCCTTCTTCATGCTCATTTACATTCCCTTTGTTCAATTCCACCACCCCTCTCTACCTTCATCGTATAAATCTCTGCTGACTCTGTTTCCTCTCAGCTGTAATGAAGGGTCATCCAGACTTGAAATGTTGGCTCTACTCTCCACAGATCTGCTGAGATTTTCCAGCATTTTTCAGTTTTTGTTCCTTTCAGGTTCTTTTTTGTTAAAGAGGGACTTGAAGCTATCTATTGTGATGATACTGTGCTATTTTGATATAGTTTATGTGTAAGGTGGGGTTGATTTAGGAGGCAGTGTTACAAGAGCCAATTTGTCTGGTAAACATGCAGCAGATGCTAAGGGTGCTAGCTAATAATTGATTTTAGCTGTGAGTGTGCTACTGCGTAGAGTTAACGGACCTTTTGTTTATATAGGTTCTCCTGGGATTTTAGCCTACGTTTCCGAGTAGAGTTTTGATTAAGTTCTTTGCCAGAGACGGAAACATGTGATTAATGGGAGGAGCTAAGTCTGCAGGAAAGAAAGGGTTTCAGTTTCATTTCTAAATACAGGCAGTTGCTGTCTGGACTGCCAGAAGAAAACAGTGGCTTTCTCCCTGTCCCTGAAAATAATTCTCTGAGAGCTCCAAGGCTGGTAATGTGGGTGCCCCAGCTGAGCCAACATCTGTTGCCCATCCCTAATTGCCCATGAACTGAGTGTCTCACGAGGCCATTTCCGAGAGTGAGTTGAGAGTCATCCACAGTGTTGTGGATCTGAAGCCACATGTAGGCCAGACCGGGTAAGGACGGCAGATTTCCTTCCGTAAAGGACGTTAGTGAACCAAATGGGTTTTCATGATAATGGATGGCTGTTTCATGGTCAGCTTTCAATTCTGGGTGCGGGATTTTCCGGCTGTGCTCGCCCCAAGCCTGGAAAATCCCGTCCGAGGTCAACGGATCTTTGCATGGACCGTGCCCTGCCTGCTATGATTCCTGTGGCGGGTGGAACGGAAAACTCTTGCGTCAAGGTGCTTTAAATTTAACCTCCATCAGCTACTGTGGCGGGATTTGAACCCATGTCCATTGGAGCATTAGCCTGATCCTCTGGATAGAGCCCAGTGACATTGCCAACATGTCACCAGCTCTTTCTACCTCTGGTCAATGTAACTGATCTCATGACAGTCTTGAAGAAAGCAGCACCTTTTTCTGGCCTGACCCAACTGACCTTCAAATTTCATCAAAAAGTTAAACTTATCCATTTTTCATTGTTATTTGTGAGGCCCTGCTATGTGGAAATTGGCTTGTCCCTTACCCTCTATTACAGCAGTGGTACAAGTTCACAAACACTCCATTGGCTATGGTTAGCTTTGAGACAACTATGGAACTCTGGCATGTCCGCTACGACTCTCACCAACTTTTACGGATGCATCATAGAAAGCATCCTTTCCGGATGTATCACAGCTTGGTATGGCTTCTGCTCTGACCAAGATCACAAGAAACTACAAAGAGTTGTGAACGTAGCTCAGTCCATCACGCAAACCAGCCTCCCATCCATTGAAACCAAAAGAGAAAATGCTGGAAAATCTCAGCAGGTCTAGGCAGTATCTGTAAGGAGAGTAAAGAGCTGACGTTTCAAGTCCAGATGACCCTTTGTCAAAGCTCTTTGACAAAAGGTCATCTGGACTCAAAACGTCAGCTCTTTTCTCTCCTTACAGATGCTGCCAGACCTGCTGAGATTTTCCAGCATTTTCTCTTCAGGTTTCAGATTCCAGCATCCGCAGTAATTTGCTTTTCTTCCATCCATTGACACTGTCTAAACTTCCGCTGCCTCGGAAAAGCAGCCAGCATAATCAAGGACTTCAAGCACCCCGGACATTCTCTCTTCCACCTTCTTCCATCAGGAAAAAGATACAAAAGTCTGAGGTCACGGAGCAACCGACTCAAGAACAGCTTCTTCTCTGCTGCCATCAGATGTTTGAATGGTCCTATCATATGTTAAGCTGATTGTTGGAACTTTTCTTCAGAGAATAGGCATTAAGCTGGCTTTCTCAGCTAACACAAAGACTTGCAAAGACAATATTTTGGTTAAAGACCTTCCTTTATTTCCTAGCCCTGGTTCAAAGCAGCGAGAGAGGGTGATTTTCGTGGCAATCCAAAACCACTCGAAAACTACATCACTCTCAATATTACCATTATACAATTTTCAAAAGTCACTTGCCTGCCCTCTCTGCTCACCCGTGCAAGATTTTGAAAGCCTTTCTTGTAGTCTCCTGACAACTCCTTATCGGGAAACTATATGCCCTATTCATTAACCTGTCTGGGATTGCTCGGACTGTCTGGAGTCCACACTGATAAGAGCTGCACTCAGTAGCTGTATTATCCCAAAGAATGCGATTCTTTTTTACTTGACTACATCCCATCATGCCTTCGGGTATTGCGCCATTGACCAAGGTTTTTGTTTTTAGTACAGAATACTCAGAAATACATGTCTAAATTCACTAACAGTGGTTATATGTGCCTCTATGCAGACATATCTTTGTAAGATATACCCCAGGCACTTTATGCCTTCATTCTAAATTAATCTACTCTGATTTGTTCATCTTTTAGTCCCAGGTTATTCTGAGCCTCCTCTTTCACTGATCTTTCTCGACATCCTATCTGTAACTGCAACATTATATTTTGCACCCTCTCCTTTCCTTCTCCCTTATGTACGCTATGAATGGTCAGTTTTGTCTATATAGCGCGCAAGAAACAATACTTTTCACTGTAGCCCAATACATGTGACAATAATAAATCAAATCAAATCTTGAATCAATAAAAGGCATCATATTAATGCAAATCCTTTCTCTAGATTGTAAAGAATTTATGAAATGAGAAAGAGCTATTGATTAATTGAACATGTAGGTCCCATCAATCCCTATATCATTGACTTTACTGTAACTCCTATACTCCATGTTTATTGATGTGGAGATGCCGGTGTTGGACTGGGGTGGGCACAGTAAGAAGTCTCACGACACCAGGTTAACCAGGTGAGTCACCTGAGGAAGAAGCAGCACTCTGAAAGCTCATAATTCCAAATAAACCTATTGGACTTTAACCTGGTATTGTGAGACTTCTTACTGTGCCCACATTTATTGATGGACATTGTCAAAGGTCATTTGGTCACCAAAATGTGATCAAGGCAAAGTATCTGTTTAACCTTCTTGCCGACCACATCCCGCCCTACGTAGCAATTGTATTGTATAAGGCAGATCCAAACTTCTTTGAAATAGTATTTAAATACTCGAAGAGCCTCATGTCACCTGGGATGTTTCTCAGAATTCTTTACCAATTTACATTTGTCCAATAGCTGCTTTCACTTCCCCGATCCTTCTCTCAGCAGCAGTGATATAAAAGATTGATTCTGGCTGGCAGGAATGCTTTACATCTTTGTTCTTCCCTTGCCGTCAGATCTGGTACATCTTCACTCAATCATGCCTGTCATTTCTCTATCTCTTTTCTTCAGTCTCTTGCTCCTTCTCCCTCTCTCACGCTCGAGACATTTTGCTGTTTGCACTTTGGCAGTTTGATCATTCTGGCGTTTTGGAAACGTCCACTTAAAAGTTCTCTGTTATAGTTCCCAGACGGTAGTTCTTGTGAAGGATTGACTGTGTGTGTCTCCCTGTTCTCTCTGCTGGTGCCTCATCAAAGCTGTCTCTCTTAATTTGTGTGAATGTTCCCTTTGCTCATCTCCTGAGAATGCGATTCCTTTGTGTTTGCGTGCGTTGCCCTGTAATTTTTAGCAGAAACATTCCAACGCACTTCACAAAGGATGAATTCTGAACATCAGCATCCAATTGGCATAGAGTGAGCTCACACAAAATGGTGAATGATCAGTCAGCCTAGATTTGCTGCTTTGCAATAGGAAACATAAGTTGGGGGGGGTGGGGGGGGTGGTGGTTACATGGTGACACAATGGTTATCACTGCTGCCTCACAGCGCCAGGGACCCGGGTTCGATTCCTGGCTTGGGTCACTGTGCAGAGACTGCACATTCTCCCTGTGTCTGCGTGGGTTTCCTCCAGGTGCTCCGGTTTCCTCCCATAGTCTGAAAGACATGCTGGTTGGGTACATTGGCCATGCTAAACTCTCCTTTGGTGTACCCAATCAGGCATCGGAGTGTGGCGATTCGGGGATTTTCACAGTAATTTCTTTGCAGTGTTAATGTCAGCCTACTTGTGACAAATAAGTAAACAATTGTAGCAATGCAGACCAGGACAACAGGGTCTTTGGAGGGTGAGTCACGGGGGAGGGGCCTGAAGATTGGAGGGTGGCAAATGTTGTGCCTTTGTTTAAAAAGGGCTGCAGGGAAAAGCCTGGGACCTACAGGCCGGTGAGCCTCACATCTGTGGTGGGTAAATTGTTGGAAGGTATTTTGAGAGACAGGATCTACAGGCATTTAGAGACGCAAGTACTGATTAGGGGCAGTCAGCATGGCTTTGTGAGTGGAAAATCATGTCTCTCAAATTTAATTGAGTTTTTTGAAGGGGTAACCAAGGAGGTAGATGAGGGCAGTGCAGTTGATGTTGTCGACATGGACTTTAGCAAGGCCTTTGACAAGGTACCGCATGGTAGGATGTTGCAAAAGGTTAAATCTCACGGGATCCAGGGTGAGGTATCTAAATGGATACAAAATTGACTTCTTGACAGAAGCCAGAGGATGGTTGTAGAGAGTTGTTTTTCAAACTGGAGGCCTGTGACCAGCGGTGTGCCTCAGGGATCAGTGCTGGGTCCACTGTTATTTGTCATTTATATGAATGATTTGGATGAGAATACAAGAGGCACGGTTAGTAAGTTTGCAGATGACACTAAGATTGGTGGCATAGTGGACAGTGAAGAAAGTTATCTCCGATTGCAACGGGATCTTGATCAATTGGGCCAGTGAGCTGACGAATGGCAGATGGAGTTTAATTTAGACAAATGCGAGGTGATGCATTTTGGAAGATTGAACCAGGGCAGGACTTACTCAGTTAATGGTAGGGCGTTGGGGAGAGTTACAGAACAAAGAGATCTAGGGGTACATGTTCATAGCTCCTTGAAAGTGGAGTCACAGGTGGACAGAGTGGTGAAGAAGGCATTCGGCATGCTTGGTTTCATCGGTCAGAACATTGAATACAGGAGTTGAGACGTCTTGTTGAAGTTGTACAAGACATTGGTAAGGCCACACTTGGAATACTGTGTGCAATTCTGGTCACCCTATTATAGAAAGGATCTTATTAAACTAGAAAGAGTGCAGAAAAGATTTACTAGGATGCTACCAGGACTTGATGGTTTGAGTTATAAGGAGAGGCTGGATAGACTGGGACTTTTTTCTCTGGAGCGTAGGAGGCTGAGGGGTGATCTTATAGAGATCTATAAAATAATGAGGTGCACAGATCAGCTAGATAGTCAATATCTTTTCCCAAGGGTAGGGGAGTCTAAAACTAGAGGGCATAGGTTTAAGGTGAGAGGGGAGAGATCCAAAAGTGTCCAGAGGGGCAGTTTTTTCACGCAGAGGGTTGTAAGTGTCTGGAACAAGCTGCCAGAGGTAGTAGTAGAGGCGGGTACAATTCTATCTTTTAAAAAGCATTTAGATAGTTACATGGGTACGATGGGTATAGAGGGATATGGGCCAAATGCGGGCAATTGGGATTAACTTAGGGGTTTTTTAAAAAAGGGCAGCATGGACAAGTTGGGCCAAAGGGCCTGTTTCCATGCTGTAAACCTCTATGACTCTATGTCACTGGATTACTTTTATCACTCCCCCTGTCAGCATTCCGCAGGGACCCTTCCCTCCGGGACACCCTGGTCCACTCCTCCATCACTGTCAATGCCTCATCTACTGCGCTCGACACCTTCCCATGCGATTGCAGAAGGTGCAACATCTGCCCCTTTACCTCTTCCTCCCTGCTGTGAGATGCCTTCTCAGCAACTGAATGGCTTGGTAGGCCATTTCGGAAGGCCGTTGAGAGTCAACCACATTGCTGTGGCTGTGGAGTCACATGTAGGCCAGACCAGGTACGGACGGCAGATCTCCTTCCCTAAAGGACATCAGTGAACCAGACGGTTTCATGGTCATCAGTAGATTCTTAATTCCAGATTTTAGAATCATGGAATCCAACAGTGCAGAAGGAGGCCATTCGGCCCATCGCATTTGCACCGACCACAATCCCACCCAGGCCCTATCCTCATAACCCCATGCATTTATCCTAGCTCGTCCCCCTGACATGAAGGGGCAATTTATCATGGCCAATCCATCTAACCTGCACACCTTTGGACTGTGGGAGGAAACCAGAGCACTCGGAGGAAACCCATGCAGACATGGGGAGAATGTGCAAACTCCACACAGACAGTGACCCAAGCTGGGAATTGAACCCGGATCCCTGGCGCTGTGAGACGGTAGTCATGATGTGGAGATGCCGGCGTTGGACTGGGGTAAGCACAGTAAGAAGTCTCACAACACCAGGTTAAAGTCCAACAGGTTTATTTGGTAGCAAATACCATAAGCTTTCGGAGCACAGCTCCTTCGTCAGATGGAGTGGATATCCGCTCCATCTGACGAAGGAGCTGTGCTCCGAAAGCTTATGGTATTTGCTACCAAATAAACCTGTTGGACTTTAACCTGGTGTTGTGAGACTTCTTGCTGTGAGACAGCAGTGCTAACCATATTTTTCTAAATCAGATTCCACCATCTGCTGTGGTGGGATTCGCACCCGGGTCCCCAAAATATTCTTGCTCTTAGCTCTGACAAAGAGTCATCTCGACTTGAAACATTGGCTCCATTCTCTCCCCACAGACGCTGTCAGACCTACTGCGATACTTCAGCATTTTCTGTGTTTGTTTCAGATTCCAGCATCTGCAATCTTTTGCTTTTACCCAGAATATTAGCCGAGTTTCTGGATTAATAGTCTGGCAATAATACCACTGGGCCATTGCCTCCCCACCTACCGTACACTTAAATAGATGCAGGTCATTATTTGCATCGCGATAGATTATCTATTGGGGGTTGGGGGGAATCTAATCACACTTTTACTCAAGGACCACACTAAATGGACATACACGATGATTTTGTTAATGACTGAAAAGATATTTGAGCCATAGAGTCATTATAGCATTGGGGGAGGGGATGGCTAGTCGTATTATCGCTAGACTGTTAATCCAGAAACTCAGCTAATATTCGGGTTCGAATCCTGCCACGGCAGACGGTGGAATTTGAATTCAATAAAAGAAATCTGGAATTAAGAATCTACTGATGACCATGAAACCATTGTCGATTGTCGGAAAAACCCATCTGGTTCACCAATGTCCAGGGAAGGAAATCTGCCGTCCTTACCTGGTCTGGCCTACATGTGACTTCAGAGCCACAGTAATGTGGTTGACCCTCAATTGCCCTCCAAGGGCAACTAGGAATGGGCAATAAATGCCGGCCAGCCAGCGACAACCATGTTGCGCAAATAAATATATCGAAGGAGGCCATTCAGCCCATCCAATCCACAGCAGGTCGGAACAAAATTCTAAGTGCATTTTATATTCAAAAAGCCTAAAGTTTAGGACCTTGTGCTCTCCTGTAGCTCAAATAGAATTATTCATTCATCTGAGAATGGTGCCTATAATTCACCAATAACTTCAACTCCAGGAGCTATTAAGCTTTCACGCTACTGAAAGAACACCCACGGTTCACTGCCAGTGGGGCCGTACGTTATACTTCAGGTGAATAATGGGCTATTAATTAACTAATCGAATCGCTATTACTTCCACTTGAATTTCACAAATAAAGCACCGACAGCGGTTGACGTAAATAAAGAATTGCTAATTAAATTAGCCTTTACTTTGAACTTTTTTTCCCTGACACATAATGTGGTCCTTTGTGATCTATTTAAGCCCAAGCTGTGGTTGTTCCTGTGAGCAGCTAAAGTTGAAAAATCGTCACCCAGTTCCTGTTTTTGTAAGAGTTGAGCATTTAAAAAATACAATAGCAGTAATAATTGATTGCTTTCGGCTCCAGGCCTGGTTCATGATATATTTTTTTCTCTCTCCCTGCAGTGTGAAACTCCAACATGACTTTTTGGTACAAAGCAGAAAAATCCACTGCTTCACACAGCAATCTCGACATTACCATATGAAAGAAAGGAACCGCGCAAATTTTAGTCAGCATTACTAATTCACCAGTAAAAGCTTTCGGGCACTTGTCAGTTCCTGGCCTGTTGCTATTTTTTTTTTACACACTTGCCAAGGAAGCCCGGCCTTCTATTCCTAGATCGATGAATAATGCATGGCGGCTTTTAAAGTTTCTATTCATCAGGATGTGGCAGGAAAGGGGATTGGAGACTCAAGCTCCAAGACATTAGGGCCTTGTGCTAACAATCACAGAGGAAGAAGTTGTAGCTCGCTTCTGTTTGACGTTAAAGGCATCTTTTACTCGGAATAATATGAGCTGTCACTGCCGCTGTTGGGTCCACAATTCACATTCTGAATCTGTGTTACATTAAAATGCAGCTAGCTTTATTCTGATAGGCGCACCTCGTTTTAAAAGGCAGAGGAAATATTTTTTTTATGATTGCTCCTGCCATTGTGGGAGAACTTTAATGCTGCTAATGTTCCTTCAAATAATTTTCCTCGCAGGTGGAGGCCAACATGCAGAAAGCATGATAAAACCATTCAAGCCTTATTATCGATCATACTTGTGTGGCAAACTTCCTCCAGGCATCTGGCTCCACCTCCTTCTTGCCTCTGCAACAGCACAACCCACGTTTGTCAGTTGTGGGACAGTGGCAAGTACATGTTGCCTCTGACTCAGATTATCCCACTCCAGAGGATTGAACACAAAAAATCCAAGGCTGGATTTTCCAGCCACTTTCACTGATGGGATTCTTCCCCAGTTCCCGTCGATGGGCTTCCCCCTGCTCCCTCCACCTCTCTCCTTGGTGATGGGTTCGAGCCATACGAAAAGCAATGGACCGTGCTGGACTGGGAGTTCCCACCAGCGGCCAATCGTGAGTCGTCTCCATGGCGGGAAAACATTCCATGTGGGGGAGGGTGCTGCAAAATCCCACTCCTAAAGTTAACGCTCCAGTTAACACTCCCGAGGGAGTGCCGCACTGTCAGAGGTACAGTATTTTGCATGAGTTGTTAAACTGGCACTCTGTCTGCCCTCTACGGTGAACATAAAAGCTCCCAGCACACTATTGAAAGAAGAATAGGACAAATCTCTCCAGTGCTCTGGCCTGTCCTGGTCCCCCCCATGCCGACACTATAGTTAAGAAAGCCCACCAATGCCTCTACTTTCTCAGAAGGCTAAGCAAATTTGGCATGTCAACTATGACTCTCACCAACTTTTACAGATGCACCATAGAAAGCATTCTTTCTGGTTGTATCACAGCTTGGTTTGGCTCCTGCTCTGCCCAAGACCGCAAGAAACAACAAAGGATCATGAACGAAGCCCAATCCATCACACAAACCAGCCTCCCATCCATTGACTCTGTCTACACTCCCCGCTGCCTTGGAAAAGCAGACAGCATAATCAAGGACGCCACGCACGCCGGACATTCTCTCCTTCACCTTCTTCCGTCAGGAAAAAGATGCAAAAGTCTGAGGTCAAGAACAGCTTCTTCCCTGCTACCATCAGATTTTTGAATGGACCTACCTTATATTAGAATGATCTTCCTCTACACCCTAGCAATAACTATAGCACTACATTCTGCACCCTATCCTTTCCTTCTATTATTATTGGACTATTATTTAAATGGTAAAAAATTGCAACATGCTGCTGTGCAGAGGGACCTGGGTGTCCTTGTGCAGGAATCTCAAGGCGTTGTTTACAGGTGCAGCAGGTAATTAAGAAGGCAAATGGAATTTTGTCTTTCATTGCGAGAGGGATGGAGTTTAAAAACAGCGAGATTATGTTGCAGCTGTATAAGGTGCTGGTGAGGCCACACCTGGAGTACTGTGTACAGTTTTGGTCTCCTTACTTGAGAAAGGATATACTGGCACTGGAGGGGGTGCAGAGGAGATTCACGAGGTTGATTCTGGAGTTGAGAGGGTTGGCTTATGAGGAGAGACTGAGTAAACTGGGGCTATACTCACTGGAATTCAGAAGAATGAGAGATGATCTTATAGAAACATATAAGATTATGAAGGGAATAGATAAGATAGAAGCAGGGAAGTTGTTTCCACTGGCGGGTGAAACTAGAACTACGGGGCATAGCCTCAAAATAAGGGGAAGCAGATTTAGAACAAAGAACAAAGAACAATACAGCACAGGAACAGGCCCTTCGGCCCTCCAAGCCCGCGCCGCTTCCTGGTCCAAACTAGACCATTCTTTTGTATCCCTCCATTCCCACTCCATTCATGTGGCTATCTAGATAAGTCTTAAACGTTCCCAGTGTGTCCGCCTCCACCACCTTGCCCGGCAGCGCATTCCAGGCTCCCACCACCCTCTGTGTAAAATACATCCTTCTGATATCCGTGTTAAACCTCCCCCCCTTCACCTTGAACCTATGACCCCTCGTGAATGTCACCACTGATCTGGGAAAAAGCTTCCCACAGTTCACCCTATCTATGCCTTTCATAATTTTATACACCTCTATTAGGTCACCCCTCATCCTCCGTCTTTCCAGTGAGAACAACCCCAGTTTACCCAATCTCTCCTCATAACTAAGTCCTTCCATACCAAGCAACATCCTGGTAAAACCTCCTCTGCACTCTCTCTAAAGCCTCCACATCCTTCTGGTAGTGTTGCAACCAGAACTGCGCGCAGTTTTCCAAATGCGGCCGAACCAACGTTCTATACAACTGCAACATCAGACCCCAACTTTTATACTCTATGCCCCGTCCTATAAAGGCAAGCATGCGACATGCCTTATTCACTACCTTCTCCACCTGCAACGTCACCTTCAAGGATCTGTGGACTTGCACACCCAGGTCCCTCTGCGTATCTACACCCTTTATGGTTCTGCCATTTATCGTATAGCTCCCCCCTACGTTAGTTCTACCAAAATGCATCACTTCGCATTTAGGACTGAGTTGAGGAAGAACTTCTTCACACAAAGGGTTGTAAATCTGTGGAATTCCCTGCCCAGTGAAGCAGTTGAGGCTACCTCATTGAATGTTTTTAAGGCAAGGATGGATAAATTTTTGAACAGTAAAGGAATTAAAGGTTATGGTGAGTGGGTGGGTAAGTGGAGCTGAGTCCACAAAAAGATCAGCCATTATCTTATTGAATGGCGGAGCAGGCTCGAGGAGCCAGATGGCCTACTCCTGCTCCTATTTCTTATGTTCTTATGTCCTCCACTATGTACTCTATGAACAGTATGCTTTGTCTGTATAGCGCGCAAAAAACAATACTTTTCACTGTATCCCAATAAATGTGACAATAATAAATCAAATCAAATCAATAATTATTCTCAATCAACATCGCAAGATAAAATTATGTGATCATTACCAGCTTGCTTTTGTGGGAGTTTGCTGTGTACTAATTGACTGTTGTGCTTCCTACTTTCCAACAGTGACCTCACTTTGGAAGTACTTAATTGACTGTTGAATGTTTCAGGATGTCAAGTGGTCCTGTCACTACGTAAAAGCAATTATTTTTCTCTATTATCCTCCTGCACCATTTCAAAATGGAGACCATAGCAGAAACACTTTTATATTACTGAAAAAAAGAGACATGCTGTTGAAGCTTCTCATCTTGCACTCATCAGGACAGACACAAGAATGCCAAATTTCAAAGGGAGCAACAATTTATACTGCATGAGGAAAGGATGCTGATTGGTTGACAGGCTAACTGATTGGTCAAGGCATTGCCATGGAGAATGCAACAGGGAGCTACTGTTCCCAGACTTTTGTCTCATTCCTTGGTGCATTCTTCAATGCCTTGACCAATCAGAGTCAACTTGCCAACTAAACAGCATCCACCATCCAGAACAAAGCAGTCTGTTGGCTAGAACCCCCATCCACTGATGTAAACATTCATTCTCTGCATTCCCAATGCACAGTGGCACAGTATAAACCATATACAAGATACACCGCAGCAACTCATCAAGGCTCCTTCAAGAGCCCTTTCAAAGCTGATGACATGGGCAGCATGGTGGCACAGTGGTTAGCACTGCTGCCTCACAGCATCAGAGACCTGGACCCGGCTTGGGTCACTCTCTGTGCGGAGTCTTCTCATGTCTGCGTTGGTTTCGTTGGGTGCTCCGGTTACCTCCCACAGTCCGAAAGACGTACTGGTTAGGGTGCATTGGCCATGCTAAATTCTCCCTCAGTGTATCTGAACAGGCGCCGGAGTGTGGTGACTGGGGGATTTTCACAGTAATTTTATTGCAGTGTTAATGTCAGCCTACTTGTGACACCAACAAATAAAGTTTAAAAGAAAGCCTTTCCCCGCTACAAGGGCAAGGGCAGTAGATGTATGGGAAAACCATGACCGGTCATTTCCTCTCGAAGGTACTCACCATCCCTGACTTGGAACTTATTGCTGTTCCTTCACTTTTGCTGGGTCAAAATTCTGGCAATCTCTCCCTAACACTGCTGTTGATGTTCGTACGCCACACAGACTTAGGCGGTTTAAGAAGGCGACTCTCACCATCCCTTCTCAAGGGTTTTTGGGGATGGGTAACAAATGCTGGCCATGCCAGTGTCGACACATCCCATAATTAGCAAGGTAAATGTGGGATTACAGGGGTAGGGTGGGGGGACTGGATCTGGGTAAAGTGCTCTGACGGAGAGTCGGTGCAGCATTGATGGGCCAAATGGCCTCCTTTTGCACTGTAGGGATTCTATGATTCTATGTCCCCTATTAATTGACATTTTTACCCTGAGAAAAAGACACTGACTAATGTCAGTCTAGATTATGTCCTCAACTCTATGGAGTGGGGCTTGAACCCATAACCTTCTGGTTCAGAAGAGAGCGCTACTAAGGGATCCAAAATTGATGTCATGAGAGAACTTGATATTCTTCCAAGACTCCGGAATAAAGAAGTGAAAATGCAATTTTCAATCCAAGCTTTTCAATTCCCATTATCTGCAATGCTTGGATGACTGATCCATTATGCCATTAACTCTGTGTAAATTCTATAATTTCATTCCGTACTTTTACACTTTATCTTTGTTCTTAAATGAAGGTAACTGAGCTAATTAAGTAAAGGTCGCCATAGTCCCTACACTAGGCTCCTCTTCCCTCTGAGAGGGAGAGCTGACTGGTGGTGATTTAACCTGAGGATCATCACACCTCAGGCGAGGGGCAAGGCTGAGAAGGTGGAGCCACATCCCCAATTAATTAGCTCCACCATTGGGTGGAGCTATCGTGTCAGCTACCTTGCCCTGAAGTCTAGAATTTCTTCATTGAATGGGCGGGATTTCCCTGCCATGTTTGCTCCAAAACTGGAAAATCCCGCCCGAGGTCAACGGATCTTTCCATGGTCTGCTGCCCTCCCCCCCTGCCCCCCCCCCTCCCCCCCCCCTCCCCCCCGCCATCCCCACTATGATTCCCATGGCTGGTGGGATGGAAAAATTCCCCCAAATGTCTTCCCTTTCCAGCTATCTCTTCTCTTACATCATACTAAACTAAAATGAAAGAGAGTAAGAAAGAATGAGAGGGCAAGAAAGAGGGAGAGAGGGGGTAAAAGAAAGAAAGATTGAAAGAGGGAAAGGAAGAAAGAGGGAAAGAAAGGAAGAATGGAAGGGGAAAGGAAGAAAGAACAAAAGAAAGAAAGGAAGGAAGGAAGAAAGAAAAAAAGAAAGAAAGAGGAAACAAAAGAAGGAAAGAAAGAAAGAAGGAAAGAGAGAAAGGGGGAAAGAGAGAAATGAAGAAAGAAACAGAAAGAGAAAGAACGAGAAAAAGAAAGAAAAAAGAGAAAAATAAACTGAATTTATACAGATTGATGCACTCTCGATAGGGCTTTGCAGTCAATGAAGAATTTTAAGTATAGTCATTGCTGTAAGAAAAATAAGAAACTATAATAGTAATTTATATTAATAGAAACCATTTCAAAACGTTCCTGCGGAATACCAGGCACAGTTTCCACATCAATAAGCATGTCCAGCTCATTCTTAGACAACAAGAGTTTAATTATAGAACTAAACATCCGCTTCTTTCTTTTTTTAAAAACTTTCCCTTCAGGCAACATCTTCCGTACCGTTGTAATGCCTCATTGTTGCACAGCCATCAACAATTTAACTTTGGAATCGGCTGACAGATATACATTTCCAACAATACATAAGCACCACTGAGCAGCTCCTGATAGGCTGCATCGTGCCTGCTTGATAAATAAGAGATTGCAAATGGAAGGGAAACGATAAAAGCCTGAGGCATTCCACTTACTATTGCCTTCCAATTTAAGGCAACACACAAAGAACAAAGAACAAAGAACAGTACAGCACAGGAAACAGGCCCTTCGGCCCTCCAAGCCTGTGCCGCTCCTTGGTCCAACTAGACCAATCGTTTGTATCCTTCCATTCCCAGGCTGCTCATGTGACTATCCAGGTAAGTCTTAAACGATGTCAACGTGCCTGCCTCCACCACCCTACTTGGCAGCACATTCCAGGCCCCCACCACCCTCTGTGTAAAAAACGTCCCTCTGATGTCTGAGTTATACTTCGCCCCTCTCAGCTTGAGCCCGTGACCCCTCGTGATCGTCACCTCCGACCTGGGAAAAAGCTTCCCACTGTTCACCCTATCTATACCCTTCATAATCTTGTATACCTCTATTAGATCTCCCCTCATTCTCCGTCTTTCCAAGGAGAACAACCCCAGTCTACCCAATCTCTCCTCATAGCTAAGGTTTACCAGGCAACATCCTGGTAAACCTTCTCTGCACTCTCTCCAATGCCTCCACGTCCTTCTGGTAGTGCGGCGACCAGAACTGGACGCAGTACTCCAAATGCGGCCTAACCAGCGTTCTATACAGCTGCATCATCAGACTCCAGCTTTTATACTCTATACCCCGTCCTATAAAGGCAAGCATACCATATGCCTTCTTCACCACCTTCTCCACCTGTGTTGCCACCTTCAAGGATTTGTGGACTTGCACACCTAGGTCCCTCTGTGTTTCTATACTCCTGATGACTCTGCCATTTATTGCATAACTCCTCCCTACATTATTTCTTCCAAAATGCATCACTTCGCATTTATCCGGATTAAATTCCATCTGCCACCTCTCCGCCCAATTTTCCAGCCTATCTATATCCTGCTGTATTGCCCGACAATGCTCTTCGCTATCCGCAATTCCAACCATCTTTGTGTCATCCGCAAACTTGCTGATTACACCAGTTACACCTTCTTCCAAATCATTTATATATATCACAAATAGCAGAGGTCCCAGTACAGAGCCCTGCGGAACACCACTGGTCACAGACCTCCAGCCGGAAAAAGACCCTTCGACCACTACCCTCTGTCTCCTATGGCCAAGCCAGTTCTCCACCCATCGAGCCACTTCTCCTTGTATCCCATGAGCCTTAACCTTCTTAACCAACCTGCCATGTGGGACTTTGTCAAATGCCTTACTGAAATCCATATAGACGACATCCACGGCCCTTCCTTCATCAACCGTTTTTGTCACTTCCTCAAAAAACTCCACCAAATTTGTAAGGCACGACCTCCCTCTTACAAAACCATGCTGTCTGTCACTAATGAGATTGTTCCGTTCTAAATGCACATACATCCTGTCTCTAAGAATCCTCTCCAACAACTTCCCTACCACGGACGTCAAGCTCACCGGCCTATAATTTCCTGGGTTATCCCTGCTACCCTTCTTAAACAACGGGACCACATTCGCTATCCTCCAATCCTCAGGGACCTCACCCGTGTCCAACGAAGCGACAAAGATTTCCGTCAGAGGCCCAGCAATTTCCTCTCTCGTCTCCCTGAGCAGTCGAGGATAGATGCCATCAGGCCCTGGGGCTTTGTCAGTTTTAATGTTCCCTAAAAAACCTAACACTTCCTCTCTCGTAATGGAGATTTTCTATAACGGGTCAACACCTCCCTCCGAGACACTCCCGGTTAACACGCCCCTCTCCTTCGTGAATACCGATGCAAAGTATTCATTTAGGATCTCCCCTATTCCCTTCCAATGTCACCATCTGCATTAACAGCCCATGGGCTGATGGTGACATTGAGGCCCAATTGCTGTGGGGGTCATTGGACTTGGTGGATGTAAGAGGACCAAGAATCATTCAATTCACCTTCTATCATCCTCCCAGTCACAAGGCACAACGATAAATGGAATTGTTGTCGAAAGTAATCCATCGATCAACTAGTCTACAACAGACCCAAACATAATGGGGGAAACCCCCACCAGTGGAGCATTTTGGGAACCAAATTCACGTCAGGAAGCGTAATGGAGAACATGCTCCTGTCTACATCAATGGGGAAAAAGTAGAAAGGGTCGAGAGCTTCAAGTTTTTAGGTGTCCAGATCACCAACAACCTGTCCTGGTCCCACTGTGCCACACTATAGTTAAGAAAGCTCACCAACACCTCTACTTTCTCAGAAGACTCAGGAAATTTGGCATGTCAGCTACGCCTCTCACCAACCTTTACAGATGCACCACAGAAAACATTCTTTCTGGTTGTATCACAGCTTGGTATGGCTCCTGCTCCGCCCAAGACTGCAAGGAACTACAAAAGGTCGCGAATGTAGCCCAATCCATCATGCAAACCAGCCTCCCATCCATTGACTCTGTCTACACTTCCCGCTGCCTTGGCAAAGCAGCCAGCATAATTAAGGACCCCACGCACCCCGAACATTCTCTCTTCCGCCTTCTTCCGCCGGGTAAAAGATACAAAAGCCTGAGGTCACGTACCAACCAACTCAAGAACAGCTTCTTCCCTGCTGCTGTCATACATTTGAATGGACTTACCTTGTATTAAGTTGATCTTTCTCTACACCCTATCTATGACTATAACACTACATTCTGCACTCTCTCTTTTCCTTCTCTATGAACAGTATGCTTTGTCTGCATAGCTCGCAAGAAACAATATTTTTCACTGTATGTTAATACATGTGACAATAATCAATCAAATCAAATCAAATCAAACTTGCCACAGGTCATGGCCAGCATTGACCAACCTCGTTCGCGGCTGGGATTCTCCAGTCCCGCTGCAGTGAATGGAGTTTTGGCTGAGCGCCAAATTCTCTGTTCTTGTTGGCAGTGATGGTGGGGTGATTGAGGTCAGAGAATCCCAGCCCGTATCTCAAATTACTCGCAGAACATAAAGGGATACGTCATTTCATTGTCAATTAACCATTTAGAAAAGTCTGAACTAAAATGATAAGTGAATAGAATTCAGGGCAGCATGGTGGCACAGTGGTTAGCGCTGCTGCCTCACAGTGCCAGAGACCCGGGTTCAATTCCTGGCTTGGGTTACTGTCTGTGGGCAGTTTGTACATTCTCCCCCTGTTTGCGTGGGTTTCCTCCAGGTGCTCCAGTTTCCTCTAACGCTTCAAAGATGTGCGGGTTAGGTGGATTGGCTATGCTAAATTCGCCCTCAGATGAATAGGTTGGGGGATTAGTGAGGTAAAAACATGGGGTCATGGGGATAGGGCAAGGGTAAGGCCTTGGTGGGATGCCCTGTCAGAGGGTTGATGCAGACCTGATGGGCTGAATGGCCATCTCCTGTACTGTAGGGATTCTATTCTATTCTATGAGAAAGTGACTCAAGTAATACCATCGTGTTTCAGGGACTTAAAAATACAAGAAAGGTGACAGATTGGATCAATGGTAGAGCTTTCATCTCATCTAGGTTGACAGTGAGGTAAGAGTGACAGTCCTTGCTATTAACACGACAATTGACCAAGTGCGGCATAAAGGAATCTCAGTCAAATTGAAGTCAATGGGAATCAGGGAGAAAGATCTCACTTGATTCCACAAGGGAAGGTGATTGTGGCTGTTGCATGTCAGTCACCCGCACCCTCAGGATATTATTGCAGGAGTCTCTCAGGGCATTGTCCTTGGCCCAAACACCTTCAGCTGCTTCATCATTAACCTTTATTCCATCATAGGGCACAATTCTCCCATTTCGGTTCTTAGTGTTGACACCAGCAGAAATCACAGAATCATAGAATCACTACAGTGCAGAAGGAGGCCATTCGGCCTATCAAGTCTGCACCGACCACAATTGCATCCAGGCCCTATCCCCGCACCCTCATGTATTTACACTACTAGTCCTCCTAGCACGAAGTGGCACTTTAGCATGGCCAATGCACCTAACCCGCACATAGAAATATAGAATATAGAAACCCTACAGTGCAGAAGGAGGCCATTCGGCCCATCGAGTCTGCACTGACCACAATCCCACCCAGGCCCTACCCTCATATCCCTACATATTTACCCGCTAATCCCTCTAACCTACGCAACTCAGGACACTAAGGGGCAATTTTAGCATGGCCAATCAACCTAACCCGCACATCTTTGGAGTGTGGGAGGAAACCAGAGGATGATAGCATTGACCACAGCAAAGGAAGCTGAGAGGTTGAGGATAACAAGGAGAGATAACATGTTGAGATGACAGGTGCAGAACCAGGGAGTCATTGAAATAGTGATCCCTTTCATGCCTCATGAAAGTTCCTGGTGTAGATTGAAGGAAATGGCGGTGTTGAAGCTGTGACTTTGTATGTTTTCAATGTTATGAATGGAGAATGGCCCTCAGAAGCTTCAAGACTGGTTGTCCATCACACCCCCATCTGCTTGTTGGAGTACATCCAGCCCTGAAGCTGAATCACTTGAGCAGGCAGCCAAAACATTGACTCCCAGCTTGGATTCGCCAGAGCAGAGCAGTGATGCCAGGGCTCCCGGTCCCTTGATTTAAAATTTTGGGCTCCTGGAATCTCCACTCTGGACGGACAGAAAAATATCATAATTCCGACCAGCAAACTGACAAATTGAGGAAGAGAGGTGATGTAGGGGGAGCGAATAAACACATAACCATAGATTCAAGAACACTAACACGATGCTAACTTTAGAATGAATGATCTTGGATTATGGGGGCGTAAGCCAGCCAGGGCTGTTTCCACAGAAGACAGCTCTGCATAATTAACAAGTATTTCTCATTTAAAACATGTATTTTGAATTTACAAACATGGATTTACATTTATGGATGTGTTTTGCTTTTGGTTGCATTTTGTGAGACTTCAGTCAGTGACAAAATACAGAGAGAGGGAAGGAACAATAGATCCACTGAAAGCAGTGATGCTATCAGCAGTTGTCAGGAACAGGATGGCTACCAATGGCAGCCCTATGAATAGGGTCATACAACTCCGAGAGATAACGCAGGTGGCGAGCAGACATAAATAATTTCTCAGGGTCAGACAAGAGTCACATGGGTTCAATTCAGTGGGAATTATTCTCCCATTTCATTGTCCAACTTTCCATATTGCTGGGCAACAGAAGGGAGGCAACGTCTGCAATTTAATAAAAAATGAAATCCCATTAGGTCATGATGTGCGTTGTTATTGTCTGGAGGTAATGACAGGATGATTATTGACTGATTTGTATTGTTTACTGGATAATGCCCACCGGAAAGGTGGACAATATGATTTTGGGAATCTGTAATTGCCTTTACAGGGGCATTGTTCTTTAGACTGATATCCGGCAGCCCGCATTCTGTACCTTAAGTGCATGGCTTCAAAGAACAAACAAAGAACAATACAGCACAGGAACAGGCCCTTCGGCCCTCCAAGCCCGCGCCGCTCCCCGGTCCAGGATTGAATCCTGAATCCAGGATCCCCGCCCAATTTTCCAGCCTATCTACATACCAATATCCTATCCACCGAGCTGTCCCTCACAGCTACGATGCTTTGTTCATCACAACCTATTAACTCACCCCCACCCCCCCATTCCAGACCATGTGATCTCCAGGGAGAGGCGAAAACCCAGAGTGAAAACCCCAGGGCCAATATGGGGAAAAAAAATCTGGGAAATTCCTCTCCGACCCCCTGAGGCGATCGAAACGAGTCCGGGAGATCACAATGGCCCTGATCGGAAAAAGCTTCCCAACCCTAGTCATTTCCACTTCCACGAACACCATATGAATTCCCTGCCCCCGAGACAGGCTCCCAACTATCCGCAGTCTCGCTCTGTACTGGCACAAGCAAGATGATCATAGAATGAAGCCTTGAAACGAGAAACAAGGAACAATTAGCCCGCGCCGCTCCCTGGTCCAAACTAGACCACTCTTTTGTATCCCTCCATTCTCACTCCGTTCATATAGCTGTCTAGATAAGTCTTAAACGTTCCCAGTGTGTCCGCCTCCACCACCTTGCCCGGCAACACATTCCAGGCCCCCACGACCCTCTGTGTGAAATATGTCCTTCTGATATCTGTGTTAAACCTCCCCCCCTTCACCTTGAACCTATGACACCTCGTGAACGTCACCACCGACCCGGGTAAAAGCTTCCCACCGTTCACCCTATCTATGCCTTTCATAATTTTATACACCTCTATTAAGTCTCCCCTCATCCTCCGTCTTTCCAAGGAGAACAACCCCAGTTTCCCCAATCTCTCCTCATTATCAAGCCCCTCCATACCAGGCAACATCCTGGTAAACCTCCTCTGTACTCTCTCCAAAGCCTCCACGTCCTTCTGGTAGTGTGGCGACCAGAACTGGACGCAGTATTCCAAATGCGGCCGAACCAACGTTCTATACATCTGCAACATCAGACCCCAACTCTTATACTCTATGCCCCGTCCTATAAAGGCAAGCATGCCATATGCCTTCTTCACCACCTTCTCCACCTGTGACGTCACCTTCAAATATCTGTGGACTTGCACACCCAGGTCCCTCTGCGTATCTACACCCTTTATGGTTCTTCCATTTATCGTGTAGCTCCTCCCTACATTATTCCCACCAAAATGCATCACAATGCTTCCTCGTATCATTCTCCCATTCAATTGTTTGGTTAAATAAAGTCATGTCTTCAACATCAGTACCTTGTATTTTGAGTCTTTGTATCAACTTTAGTAGCTAGACATAGCCTCGAGAGGAAGCCCCTGTCTACAGGAGGGGAGAGGGAAACGGAGAGAAGCGGGCTGAAAGAGGGAAGATCTAGCTACAGAAAAGACCCGGATTTGAGGGACATGGTGCATTGAATGCTGAAGAGCTGGTAGTTATGGGGCTGCACAGCGCTAATTACAATTAGATGTGACGTTTTCCATCGTCATGTTTGCTCAACAGTTTGACTTGCTTGAATTTGCCCTGAGATCTGAACCTATTTTCGCTGACAGAAGCGGCACTTAATTGCAGCCTGGAACGTGCCTTTCGTGTGACATGATCTTCCGACCACTGTCACGTTGTCTGACAATGTCTCTCATCTATCAGGAGCCTTATACAATGTACTTAACCTTTGTGACAGACTGTAATTTTCGCCTGATTGAATTGGTTCCTCTGTGAGTTTGCAGCATACAAATGGGTTAACACGTCCATCACAATTCCTTGGTGCACATTTTCTTAATTGGCATGCTAATTAGTGGAGAGGCTGGAGAAACTCAAATTATTCTTCTTAAAGAAGAGAAATGTTAAGAGGAGAAATTTCAGAAGTTTTTGACAGAGTAAGTAAGGAGAAAGTATGTCCGCTACCAAGGGAGGGTGACGGAAGTTTTAAAGTTTAGTTATTAGTGTCACAAGTAGTCTTGCATTGACACTGCAGTGAAGTGACTAACCAGAGGGGCGGCACGGTGGCACAGCACCAGGAACCCAGGTTCAATTCCCGGCTTGGGTCACTGTCTGTGAGGAGTCTGCACGTTCTCCCCGTGTCTGCGTGGGTTTCCTCCGGGTGCTCCGGTTTCCTCCCATGGTCTGAAAGACTGTGCTGGTTAGGTGATTGGCCAGGCTAAATTCTCCCTCAATGTACCCGAACAGGTGCCGGAATGTGGCAGGGAGGGGATTTTCACAATAACTTCATTGCAGCGTGAATGTAAGTCTGCTTGTGACGAATAAATAAACTTAACTTACATGACAAAAAGTTTTTATGAATGTGAAAAAAATATATAGAGAACATAGAACATAGAACATAGAAAGCCACAGCACAAACAGGCCCTTCGGCCCACAAGTTGCGCCGATCACATCCCCACCTCTAGGCCTATCTATAGCCCTCAATCCCATTAAATCCCATGTACTCATCCAGAAGTCTCTTAAAAGACCCCAACGAGTTTGCCTCCACCACCACCGACGTCAGCCGATTCCACTCACCCACCACCCTCTGAGTGAAAAACTTACCCCTGACATCTCCTCTGTACCTACCCCCCAGCACCTTAAACCTGTGTCCTCTCGTAGCAACCATTTCAGCCCTTGGAAATAGCCTCTGAGAGTCTACCCTATCCAGACCTCTCAACATCTTGTAAACCTCTATCAGGTCACCTCTCATCCTTCGTCTCTCCAGGGAGAAGAGACCAAGCTCCCTCAACTTATCCTCATAAGGCATGCCCCCCAATCCAGGCAACATCCTTGTAAATCTCCTCTGCACCCTTTCAATGGCTTCAACATCTTTCCTGTAATGAGGTGACCAGAACTGCGCGCAGTACTCCAAGTGGGGTCTAACCAGGGTCCTATAAAGCTGCAGCATTATCTCCCGACTCCTAAACTCAATCCCTTGATTAATGAAGGCCAGTACGCCGTACGCCTTCTTGACCGCATCCTCCACCTGCGAGGCCGATTTAAGAGTCCTATGGACCCGGACCCCAAGGTCCTTCTGATCCTCTACACTGCTAAGAATGGTACCCTTCATATTATACTGCTGCTTCATCCCATTGGATCTGCCAAAATGGATCACCACACACTTATCCGGGTTGAAGTCCATCTGCCACTTCTCCGCCCAGTCTTGCATTCTATCTATGTCTCGCTGCAACTTCTGACATCCCTCCAAACTATCCACAACACCACCTACCTTGGTGTCGTCAGCAAACTTACCAACCCATCCCTCCACTTCCTCATCCAGGTCATTTATGAAAATGACAAACAGCAAGGGTCCCAGAACAGATCCCTGGGGCACTCCACTGGTCACTGACCTCCGTGCAGAGAAAGACCCCTCCACAGCCACTCTCTGCCTTCTGCAGGCAAGCCAGTTCTGGATCCACAAGGCAACAGCCCCTTGGATCCCATGCCCTGAAATGAGGAGATCATTTTGAATGCAGCAAGTTGTTGCGATTGGGGAGCCTTTTGCCTGGTTGGAGGTTGGAAGCAGATTCAATCGTAACTTTCAAAAGACGATTGGAAAAAAAGTAGGGAAACGGAGCAGGAGAGTGGAATTAATGTGGCGGAACGGTGGCACAGTGGTCAGCACTGCTGCCTCATAGCGCCAGGGACCCGGGTTCGACTCCAGCTTTGGGTCACTGTCTGTGTGGAGTTTGCACGTTCTCCCCGTGTCTGCGTGGGTTTCCTCCGGGTGCTCCCGTTTCCCCCACAGTCCAAAGATGTGTGGGTTAGGTTGATTGGTCATGCTAAATTTCCCCTTTGTGTCCCAGGATGTGTAAATTAGAGGGATTAGCGGGGTAAATATGTGGGGTTACGGGGATGGGGCTGAGGTGGGATTGTTGTCGGTGCAGACTCGATGGACCGAATGGCCTCCTACTGCTCTGTAGGATTTCTATGATTCTAATTGAATAATTCTTTCAGTGAGCCCCAGCAAATCCCAACAGGCTAAATGGCTTCTTCTGTGGATAATTGAATTATGGTGATGCTGTTTGAGGAACAAGTATTCACCACGACACAACAGAGAACTCCTCTGCTCTTCTTCGGAACAGTGCCAAGGGATATTTCCGTCCAATTGAGAGGGCAGAAGGTCAGCCATCCGATAATTAAAATCAGGACAGTTCAAGTGGTCACAATTAGATGAGTGCAAATACGTCTGAGGATTATGGGGCTGGACATTGCAGAGGGGGGAAGGAGCAAAACCGCAGAGGGCTTTGAAAATAAGGCTGAAAGTTTTAACATCGAGTGTTTCCTCAGTTTGTTCTCACTGGAACGATGGAAGTTGCGGGGCGACCTGATAGAGGTCTACAGGATTATGACTGGCATGGACAAAGTGGATAGTCGGATTCTCTTTCCTAGGGTAGGAAAGTCAAGTACTAGGGGACATAGGTTTAAGGTGCGTGGGGAAAAGTTTAGAGGAGATGTGTGAGGCAAGTTTTTTTACACAGAGGGTGGTGAATGTCTGGAACGCACTGCCCGGGGAGGTGGTGGGAGCAGGTACGATAGCGGCAACTAGACAAATCCATGAATAGGTTGGGAATGGAAGGATACGGACTCCGTAAGAGCATACGGTTTTAGTTTAGGCAGACATCATGATCGGCGCAGGCTTGGCGGGCCGAAGGGCCTGTTCCTGTGCTGTACTTTTCTTTGTTCTTTGTTGCATGACTGTGAGCCGATGAGGGTCAGCAAGTACAGGTGGAATAGGTGAATGGGACTTGGTGCAATTTAAGACACAGGCAGCAAAGTTTTGGAGGTTTCGGGTTCATTCAGGGTACAGCCTGTGAGCCCAGTCAGGAGTGAGTAAGGTGACTATACCTGAGACAACAAACCAGGCTGAAAGGTATATATAAGCTTCTCCTGTTCTCGGGAACTAAAAATAAACAGTTAACTATTTATAATACACACATTATAGCTATATATATATATCCCCTGCAAGTCAAATCAGGTTTGAGACAAAATTGTAACAAGGGAAGTGAATTTAATCTGTGATGTTACACTGTAATACTGTAACAAGGATGGCACGGTGGCACAGCGGTTAGCACAGCTGCCGCACAGCACCAGGGATCCGGATTCAATTCCCAGCTTGTGTCACTGTCTGTGTGAAGTCTGCACATTCTCCCCATGTCTGCGTGGGTTTCCTCCGGGTGCTCCGGTTTCCTCCCACAGTCCGAAAGACGTGTTGTTTAGGTGCATTGGCCATGGTAAATTCTCCCTCAGTGTACCTGAACAGGTACCAGAGTGTGGCGACTAGGGATTTTTCACAGTAACTTCATTGCAGTGTTAATGTAAGGCCACTTGTGACGCTAATAAATAAACTTTAAACTGTACACACTTACAGGAAGTTCTCCCCAATGTCCTAATCATTAAAGAATCAAAGAATCCAGTGCACAAGGAGGCCATTCAACCCATCAAGTCTGCACGAACAACAATCCCACCCAAGCCCTATCTCAGTAACCCCACGCATTTACCCTGCTAATCTCCCTGACACTAGGGGACAATTTAGCATGGCCAATCAACCTAACCCGCACATCTTTGGAGTGTGGGAGGAAACTGCAGCACCTGGAGGAAACCCACGCAGACATGGGGAGAACGTGCAAACTCCACACAGGCCCGAGGCTGGAATTGAACCTGGGTCTCTGGTGCTGTGAGGTAGCAGTGCTAACCACTGTGCCATCGTGCCATCCTTATTTACCGTTAAACCAACATCACTGCAACAGACTGCCTGCTTATTATCACATTACTGTTTGTGGGAACTGGCTGTTGTTGTAATACCCCTTTAAGGGATAGGAGCATGACATCACTGGAAAGGAAGTGTGCCGGGCGACCCAGCTTGGTTTCACTTTTGCTTTTGAGCAGAGCGCTCATGCCCAGCTCTGATAGCTTCACGCTTTAAACCTCTGTACAAGCGTTCACATGTGCCTTGTCTCAATAAATGAACCCACGACATGTTTACCCAGTCCCTTATGACTTATTGGTGCCTTCATATCATTATATAAAAAAGCACAGGCCGCTATGCACAAATTGGCTGAATATTGCAGCAGTGACCACATCTCAAAAGGTATTTCATTGGCTGTCAAAAGCTTTTTGATGTCCTGAGGTTATGAAAGGTGCAATTTAAGTGAGAGCTTGTGTATCTATTGATGTGATTGGATGAGTAATTCATCTTCATACTGGCATACACAAGATTTTTTGACAGAAGTAATTTGTCACGGAATGCTTGTCAAATAATGTGATGAAAATCTGATTTTGTGAGCTAATCCAGTCAGATTCATAATGCACTGCTTTGTGCTCGTACACACTCAGTCATCATGTCAGGGTACCTTAAATAAAAGAGAGAATACGGACATTACTCAGCAGTAGGCAGCAGCTGTGGAGAGATTTTTCTCATTGATATACTTTCTCTCCAATTGGGTTTCTCCAGAACTTTTTGCTTTTATTTCAGATTTCCAGCATCCACAGTACTTTCCTTTTGCATTGGCGTCAAGGTGCTTTGAAACTGTGGGTAACTTGCTCTCTAAATCCTGCAAAAGCTTCACAATACCTAAAAGATTGTACTTGATTGCACATGTGAAACTGAGACCAGTCCGCAGGTGGCACAGTGGTGAAGGCTGCTGCCTCAGGAACCCAGGTTCGCTTCTCTGACTTGGGTCACTGTCTGTGTGGAGTTTGCGCGTTCTCCCCGTGTCTGCATGGGTTTCCTCCGGGTGCTCCGGTTTTCTCTCGCACTCCAGAGATGTGTGGGTTAGGTTGATTGGCCATGCTACATTGCACCATAGTGTCCAAAGATGTGTAGGTTAGAAGCATAGAATCATAGCATCCCTACAGTGCAGAAGGAGGCCATTCGGCACATCAGGTCTGCACCGATCACAATCCCACCCAGGCCCTATTCCCGTAACCCCACATATTTACCCTGCAAGCCCCCTGACACTAAAGGACAATTTAGCATGGCCAATTAACCTAACCCATAGATGTTTGGGGTATGGGAGGAAACCGGAGCACCCGGAGGAAACTCACGCAGACACGGGGAGAATATGCAAACTCCACACAGACAGTGACCTGAGGCCGGAATTGAACCCGGGTCCCTGGCGCTGTGAGGCAGCAGTGTTAACCACTGTGCCACTGTGCGCCCCAGGGTTAGGTGGATTGGCCATGGTATGTTGCCCCTTTGTATCCACAGATGTGTAGATTAGGTGGATTGGCCATGGTAAATGTGTGGCATTACAGGGATAATCTTGGGGGGGGGGGGGGGGGGGGGGGGGCTTGGGATGGGCCTAAGTAAGATGCTCTTTCGGAGAGTCGGTGCAGACTTGATGGGCCAAATGGTTTTCTTCTTCATTGTATGGATTCTATGGACACAGGTCTGAATCTTGTGTCCTCCCTCCTGGCAGATTTGGTGGGGCATGGGTGGGTGGGGTGGGGGGGTGGGGGGGGGGGAGGAGCAGTGTGGGGGCGGGGGGGGGCAGGGTGGCTTCGGTGCGGGGATGGGAACATTTAATCAGATCAGAGGGTGGTTGGATCCCACCATCTTCCAGCCTCCATTCCAATTAAGTCCAGGACAGGAAGGCTATAATACCCCAAATGGTGGGTGGGAGGAGGGGCTTACCAGGCAAGGCACGCAGCAAGCAAACCCCGGTATGCTTGCTCAGTGGGTTCTAAGGGGGAGGGGTGGTCTCATTCAAACGCACAGGGTGCCAGATAGGGGGATCTGACTTTGGTCCAGGAAACCCACCCTGCTGCCCTTGCTGCAGATCTCCCTTACCCTCCCCCCTCCCCACCCACCCCCCCACCACCCCCCTCCCCCCCTGCCCCAAACGACAAACACCCTCCTGCTATCACTCGTCTTTGACCTGGATTCCTCCCCAAACCAAATGTTCATGTGGGTGCCATATCACAGTAAGAAGTTTAACAACACCAGGTTAAAGTCCAACAGGTTTATTTGGTAGCAAAAGCCACACAAGCTTTCGGAGCTCTAAGCCCCTTCTTCAGGTGAGTGGGGGGGACACTCACCTGAAGAAGGGGCTTAGAGCTCCGAAAGCTTGTGTGGCGTTTGCTACCAAATAAACCTGTTGGACTTTAACCTGGTGTTGTTAAACTTCTTACTGTGTTTACCCCAGTCCAACGCCGGCATCTCCACATCATGGTGTCATATCAGGCAGCAGCCACTGACTTCCCAATGGCGCTGCTGAGTACAGAAGAACTGTCAGTTTCTGATTGGTTGGGAGCTCTTGATGGGAAGGGCTTCCACTCATGGGGCTCCTGATCCCAGGGGAAGACCTGCTGCTGGCCTGTCAAGTGCCTGACCCAAGATGGGGTCTTCTCAAACAATGATGAGACGGAGTACAGGAAAGAGATAGAGAATTTGGTGAACTGGTGCAATGATAATAATCTCTCCCTCTATGTCAGTAAAATGAAGGAGTAGTCATCGACTTCAGGAAGCCTAGTGGAGGACATGCCATTGTCTACATCAAGGGTGATGAAGTGAAAATTGTTAGAACTTCAAGTTTCTAGCTATCCAGATCACCAACAATCTGTCCTGGCCCCTTCACCCTGACGCTGTGGTTAAGAAAGCCCACCAATGCCTCTACTTTCTCAGGAGGCTAAGGAAATTCGGCATGTCGGCTACAACTGTGTGTCAGTGGCCATTTGCATTGTATAACATTACAAGGTGCTGCACAGACAAAATTCAGCACAGGCAGAGAGGTGTACATGAGGACAGGTGTTAAGGTACCTGATGAGAATCCCCAAAGTATGTTACGAAGGCCAATTAGACTCCAATAGTTTTCCTATTTGGTCATTAGCGTGAGGATAAGATGTTTCAATCTAAGTGTGATTCTATTAGCTCTTAGAAGCTTTTATCAAAACAAACTTTATTTTAACCATACAGTTTAACTATAACAAATGAATTAGCTTAACATTTACCAATTGAAATACATTAACATGACAAGATACAGTTCTTAACTGCTAATCTAGTTCTTTTGGTTCTGGTTCAAGAAATATTCCGCTTATAGACTTAAACTCCTCTTCAAAATCAGTTTGCAAACACAGGCTTACGTGCCTGTAATTAGTTCTAGAATTTTCAGAGCATTCCTGGAGAGACAGACTGTCTTCTGACAGTCCCAAACAGCAGCCTCCAGAGAGAGAGAGAGAGAGGAGGATGCCTCTTTCTTCCCTTAGGACAAGGCAGAAAACTGCCTGCTTTTTTTCCCTGTGTGCTTAGCTCCTCTCATTAACACATGACTCTGTCTCCTGCAAATCAGCCTAATCAAACCCTACTCTGAAACCCCAGGAGACAAACCAAATAAACAAAAATGCATGAACTCAGGTTAAAACAAACACATCCCTAGCTAAAATCAATCATTAGCCTACATTCTTAGTATGTGAAATACCTGTTCTGCAGACAAACTGGCACCATGTAAAACAGCTGAATTTTACACATACCCCTCACAAGAGACATGACCTAAATACATTTCTAAAAGGCACAGTATCATCAAACAGGTGAGGTAGATTTTAAAGACTGTCTTAAAGGTGGGCGGAGAGATAGAGAGGCTTGAAGAGGGACTTCCATAGTTGAAGGCTCAGGCGGCTTAATGCATGCCCGCCAATGTTGGAGCAATGAAAATCAAGGATGCTCAAGAAGCCTGAACTGGAGGAGCACTGATATCCTGGAGGGCTAGAGGAGATTGCAGAGACAGAGAGGGGCAAGGTCGCAAAGGGATTTGAAAACATGGGTGAAACTTGAATGTGGGACCCTTCTGGCCTGGGAGTCAAAGTTAGCGAGATGATGAGAGAATATGACTTGTTGCGAGATGGAATTTAAGCAAATTTAGATTGCATTGAACATTTAGTATCAAGAAGGTTGACTCTAACTACATGTTAGTCTGAACCAAAGCAGTGTTTGGACTTGACTTGATTGGATTTGATTTGATTTATTATTGTTACATGTATTAACATACAGTGAAAAGTATTGTTTCTTGCGCGCTATGCAGACAAAACATACCGTTCATAGAGTACATAGGGGAGAAGGAAAGGAGTGGGTGCAGAATGTAGTGTTACAGTCCATAGCTAGGGTTTAGAGAAAGATCAACTTAATATACGATAGGTCCATTCAAAATGTTGATGGCAGCAGAGAAGAAGCTGTTCTTGGTTAGCGACCTCTGACTTTTGTATCTTTTTCCCGACAGAAGAAGGTGGAAGAGGGAATGTCCAGGATGCGTGGGGTCCTTGATTATGCCGGCTGCTTTTCCGAGGCAGTGGGAAGTGTAGACGGAGCTTGATGTGACCTTAGTGTACCCTGCATAGAAAGATGATGGAGGCCGGTGGTGGTGGGGGGAGGCGGGTAGGGGGGGGGGTGGGGTGTTGCCGTGCGGGGGTGGGTATGCGGGGGGGGAACAGGATGTGAAATCAGTCAGGATCAGTTGGTCAGTGCAAAGCGAATATTGATAAGTAAGAAGTTGGTTTGTCTTGAACCGGTGCCCTGTTTGACTGGTACAGCAAGAAATATTGTCCGGAAAACTTGAACTATGTGAGAGAAGAAGATACTGACTCAGTGATGAAAAATAGCAACACAAAGAATGAAACCCATCCTGGGCAAAATGAGAATCTATTTTTATCTGCTTCATTGGGAATCAATAAGTCTCTTCGCTCCTTTGCGTATCTTCATACTCTCAAAATAACCCCTGTCTCTCAGCTTGCCTCACAGTTCCTGCAGGTTCTGCGGATTTGCAGTTTATGACACAGATTTCAGCACCTTGGCTTCTGTCTGCATGGGGTTACTATCGCTTTCTGCAGGACTGAAAAGTAAAAGCTGTATAAAGATGCATGTGTTTGGCGATTAGCAGTTTCCCCTGATGTTGTTTCAGCTCTGCGGCCTAGGTCAGAGATTTATGGGATTGAAGTTGTTCACACTGCCTGTTGCAATCGTTCTAAGTTTTCTTAAATTTGCTTCATGGGATGTGGGCGTCGCTGGCCGGGCCAGCATTTATTGCACATCCCTAATTGCCCTTGAACTGAGTGAGGGCATTTTAGAGTCAACCACAGGGCGGCACGGCGGCACAGTGGTTAGCACTGCTGCCTCACAGCGCCAGGGACCTGGATTCGATTCCTGGCCTCGGGTCACTGTCTGTGTGGAGTTTGCACGTTCTCCCCGTGTCTGCATGGGTTTCCTCCGGGATGCTCCGGTTTCCTCCCACTGTCCAAAGATGTGCGGGTTAGATGGATTGGCTATGCTAAATTGCCCCTTAGTGTCAGGGGGGACTAGCTAGGGTAAATGTATGGGATTATGGGGATAAGGGTTAGGTGAGATTGTGGTCGGTGCAGACTCAATGGGCCGAATGGCCTCTTTCTGTGCTGCAGGATTCTATGATTCTATGACATTGCTGGGGATCTGGAGTCACATGTAGGCCAGACTGGGTAAGGACGGCAGATTTCCTTCCCTGACGGACATTTGTGAAGGAGACAGATTTTTAACAGAAACCAACAATGGTTTTGTGGACATCATTATACTTTTACTCCCAGATTTTTATTGAATTCAAATCTGCCATGGTGAGATTTGAACCCGGATCCCAGAGCATTACCCTGGGTCTCTGGATCTCTAGTCCAGTGGCAATAGCACTGTCTCCTTCTGCACTGTAGGGATTCTATAATTTTTATTTGCCTCCTCTCCCCAAACTTTCTCTTAACTCCCCCACCAGACCTCCACTCCGCAAACTTACAGGCACATTAGAGGGGTGGACAATAGAAAGGTCACAATTTTCACAGTCTCTCCTCTCCTGCAAACCAGCCAGTGTGGGCAATAATGGTCTTGTGGTAATATCACTGAACTTGTAATCCGAAGACCCAGGTTAGTGCTCAGAGGACACAAGATTAATTCCCACGTTTGCAACTGGTGGAATTTAAATTAAGTTCATAAATCTGGAATTCTAAAATTAGCCTTCACAATGGTAACCGCGCACAAGTTTGTGGGCGGCACGGTAGCACAGCGGTTAGCACTGCTGCTTCACAGCTCCAGGAACCTGGGTTCGATTCGCGGCTTGGGTCACTGCCTGTGTGGAGTTTGCACGTTCTCCCCGAGTCTGTGTGGGTTTTCTCCAGGTGCTCCGGTTTCCTCCCACAGTCCAAAGATGTGCGGGTTAGATGGATTGGCTATGCTAAAAAATTGCCCCTCAGTGTCCTGAGATGTGTAGGTTAGAGGGATTAGCGGGTAAATATGTAGGGATAAGGAGGTAGGGCCTGGGTGGGATTGTGGTTGGTGCAGACTCGATGGGCCAAATGGCTTCTTTCTGCACTGTAGGTTTTCTATGAATTTCTATGAATTCTGTCATCGATTGTTGTAAAAAACACATCTGGTTCACGAATGCCCCTTTAGGGAAGGAAATCTGCCATCCTTACCTGGTCTGGCCTGCATGTGACACAACAATGTGGTTGACTCTTAGCTGACCTTGGAAATGGCCTAGCAAGCCACTCAGTTTCAAGGGCATTGAGAGGTGGGCAACAAATGCTGGCCTTGTCAGTGACGTCCACATCCCAAGACTGAATAAAGAAGTGGAAAAGTGGAGGGCAGTAATATTCTGCCCCTAGTATAGAATAATTGGCCACGTGCAGCTTTCCCACTCATGCAAATGATGATCAGCCCCAAGAAAAGGGCTTCCAGGTCAAGGCACGGCTGGCTATTCAAGGGATGGGCATATCCCACTCATCACCATGCATCATACCTCCAGTGTTAAAATCAGCCCTTCCAGGCCTTCCTCCCTACAAAGTGTCCTGAATGTAGCCCAGTCTATCAATCAAACCAGCCTCCCATCCATTGACACTGTCTACACTTCCCGCTGCCTCGGCAAAGCAGCCAGCATAATCAAGGACCCCACGCACCCTGGACATTCTCTCTTCCACCTTCTTCCATCGGAAAAAAATACAAATTCTGAGATCACGTACTAACCGACTCAAGAACAGCTTCTTCCCTGCTGCCATCAGACTTTTGAATGGACCTACCTCACACTAAGTTGATCTTTCTCTACACCCTAGCTATGACTGTAACACTACATTCTGCACTCTCTCCTTTCCTTCTCTATGAATGGCATGTTTTGTCTGTATAGCGCGCAAGAAACAACACTTGTCACTGTATCCTAATACATGTGACAATAATAAATCAAATCAAATCAAAAGTTATTCTGTGACCAATGTCACTAAAGATATATTGGTTTGAGTGTGCTGGCTGCCAACTACAACGGTGACCGCACTTCAAAAGTGTTTTGTCAGCAATTACGTTCCTTCGAGCGTCCCGAGGTTACGGAAAGCACAGCATAAAAGTTTGAAAGAGGGAAATTTGCTTTGCAAAATCCTGCCCCCAGTTTGTTTTTCCTGTAGTCTCCTGAAGACCTTTGAGCACACAGCACATAAAATCGAATACATCTATTTCACAGAACATCCCCCAGAGCTCCTGACAGCATCCAGGTCCTGCTGTGTGCGAGCGTGGGGTTGATGTTTAAACAACCCTTGCCTATTGAACAACTGTTTTGCTGCCTAAACAATACCATGCAACGCACAGCCAGAATCCTCAAGCCACTCGAATGAATAATAAGCACTTTTCAATATTGCATTAGTTTTTCCCCTGTCTTAAGAGTTATTGATTGTTGTTTATTAATCCAATTCCCTGGCAGTGAATACCTTTAATTTAAATCCAGTCTAAACTCACACATAGGGATTGCCTCGATGTGCTCACAACCTGATTTTATTTTTAGCTGTCAGGCCTACAGAACTAATACTGTTTTTTTTTTAGCCATTTAAGCAAAAAATTGGAATGTAGGTGCCAGTGAGAATTTGTCTTTGCTCTGTCGGAGAAGCAGTGTGCACTAGATGGACTTAATGGCCTCCTTCTGCACTGCAGGGATTCTGTTCTAATTTCCAATGGCGTTCAGGAATACCTGATAAATACTTGTTAAAAAAAAAGGCTTGCATTTGTTAATCACAGGCGTAGAATCAACAGTGCAGAAGGAGGCCATTTGGCCCATTGAGCCTGCTCCGACAACAATCCCCACCCAGGTCCCATCCCCGTAACCCCACATATTTGCTCTCCTAATCTACATGACACTAAGGGGCAATTCAGAACGGCCAATCAACTTAACCCGCACATCTTTGAACTCCAGGAGGAAACCGGAGCACCCGGAGGAAACCCACGCAGACACGGGGAGAACGTGCAAACTCCACACAGACAGCCACCCGAGGCCGGAATTGAACCCAGGTGCTAACACAGTGCTAGCCACCGTGCCACCGTGCCGCCCCAGTGCCTTTCGCGTTCTCAATGCTGTTTGCTGGGACTTGCTGGCCGGGATTCTTCGATTTCGTACGCCCGGTCACCACTGCCAGTGAGGACGGAGAATTTGGGGCTCAGCCAAATCTCCATTCATTGCAGCGGGAATGGAGAATCCAGCCGCGGGCGAGATCGGAGAATTCCCACCATGAGGTGCAAACTGGCTGCTGTGTTTTCTACAATGCAACCATAACTTTCTCTGTCTTCAGGTACAATGCCTCAAAAGGGAATTCATGACCATGGGCTTCCATTCTGATTTACGCTGGTCCATGATAATGTTTGACGAAGGTACTGCACTGGTTTATGTTGCCTCCTGCAGGAAGGCTGGCCTGGAGACTCTCCTACTCTTAACACCTGCCATACTAAATGGATTTACAGGTTGAAACCTGCTTGGCCACATTAGAAATGCATCTTCCATGGCCATCAAGCCCTATCACAGTTCCTGAAGCCAGGGCTCCAGACTTAGGGGGGAGGATCTTAGCCCACTGGGCCACAAGACCTATAATTGTGACTACACTTCAAAAAGATGTCATCGATGATGAAGGGTTTCGCAAAATCCTGAACACCACTGTGTAAATGTAGGAGATGGTGATGTTTGTCACTGGACTAGTAATTTTGTGGCCCAGGCTTTGGTGATAAAAGCAAAATACTGCAGGTGCTGGAATCTGAAATAAAAGCAGAAAATGCTGGAAAATCTCAACAGGTCTGACAGCATCTGTGGAGAGAGAATAGAGCCAACATTTTGAGTCTGTGTAATAAGTCCTCGAGGCGGAAGTCCCTTTACCATAATTCCTTTATTTACAAGATCCAACAACACTATACACAGTGCTCTCAGTCTGCGGTCTACATCCGGAGTGCCAGAGGAACTGACACACCTGTTTAATACAGAACATGGGGCTCCTTGATTGGGCCTTAAATTTGGCCCTTAATCAGGGAGTTCATATTCAAGCAGGCTAACCGCAATTGCCTGATTGAAACCGTTACAGGCTGGATGACCCTTTGTCAGAGATTCTGATGACATGGGTTCAAATCCCACCACTGCAGCTGGTGGAATTTAAGTTCAGTTAATAAATCTGGAGTACGAATCTCCTCTCAGTAATGGTGACCATGACAGCTACATTGATTGTTGCATAAACCAATCTGGTTCACGAATGTCCTTTAGGGAAGAAAATCTGCCGTCCTTACCCGGTCTGGCCTGCATGTGACTACCCAACAATGAAATGGTCTAGCGAGTGACTCAGTTCAGGGGCAATTAGGGATGGGCAACAAATGATGGCCTTTCCAACGATGCTCACATCCCACAAAAGAATTAAGAAAGCACATAAATGATAATTCTTTCTTTCATTTACTAAAGCAACTTATTCTTCCTCAAATATCCCCCTGAGGGACTGATTTGCTTTTATCAATGATGTGCACAAAGCATTCTTTCACACACAATATTTAAAATTTATCTCATTCAATGATAAAACAGGAGCAATGTATTGCTGGAGAAGTTTGACAGAAGGATACTAACTATTACCTTTCATATTTATACTATTGAGCCTTTTTCCTATGTTGTACAATGGCTAAAAGATCAGGCAGTTTTGAGATAAAATGGGTTATGGTGTTATGATTGCTTACTTTGCGGCTGCAATTCATCTCAATCTCAACTTCAGACAAACTTCCCCAGAGTATCAGCCTGAGTCTTATTTTTCCTGCTATCGGCCGCCATCATTGACAATTCTGATGTGGTTGCTAAGCCGGTGCTGTTAGACCCTTAGCAACCAAGGCCTTCAAATCATGGCACCGTGGTTAGCACTGCTGCCTCATAGCACCAGGGATCCGTGTTCAATTCTGACCTTGGGGTGACTCTGTGTGACGTTTGCACATTCTCCCCCTGCCTGCGTGAGTTTCCTCCGGGTGCCCTGGTTCCCTCCCACACTCCAAAGATGTACAGGTTTGGGGGATTGTCCATGCTAAATTGCCTCTTGGTGTCCCAAGTTGATCTCCATCACAAGATATGTAGGTTTGGAGGGATTAGTGGGGTCATTATGTGGGATTATGGGAAGAGGGCCTGGGTGGGATGCTCTGTGAGAGAGAGGAGGTGATGGCCTTGTGATATTATCACTAGACCACGAATGAGGAAACTCAGCTGACGTTCTGGGGACCCAGGTTCAAATCACGCTATGGCAGATGGTGAATTCAATAAAAGAAATCTGGAATCTACTGATGAGCATGAAACCATTGTCGATTGTCGGAAAAACCCATTTGCTTCACGAATGTCCTTTCGGGAAGGAAATCTGCCGTCCTTACCTGGTCTGGCCTACATGTGACTCCAGAGCCACAGCAATGTGCTTAACTCTCAACTGCCCTCGAATAACCAGGGATGGGCAATAAATGCGAGCCAACCAGCGACGCCCATGTCCCACGAATGAATAAAAAAAAGTCGGTGCAGACTCGATGGGCTGAATGGCCTTCTTCTGCACTGTAGGGTATGGATAATCACAATGGGAAGTGATAGCACCTGAGCACTTCACCCATTTGTCCAAAATGTCATCCTTTGCTACCACTGTAAAGGTGTAAATCTATTTGAAATTAATAGGTGCCAAATTTCTTTTGGCAGCCCTGTCAGTCTCTGGCCATCAATTCAAGGGGGAGCCCTGCAGAAAAGCCCATGGAAAGCAACAAAGATCCGATTCCTGTTGATGGGGATTCCTGTCCAGCCCAGTCAGGGCTGTAACTTCCATCTGCCCCTTAATTTGAGTGCCTGTGGCAGAGGGGATGGGTGTTGAGTGCTGGGTTTTGCATACCTTCAAGTTACAAAACACCCAGCGCACACTCAAAGGCTGACGTTCTTGGCATAGCCTGACCCCACCACAGAGAGAAGAGAAAATAGAGAGAGCGAGAAGGAAGCTGATGGCTGATAGCCCTTGAGGATGAGGTTGGAATTTTATTGAAGGAGGTTTGCCCCCATATGAAGGGGAGTTATGAGAATCTCCTTCATTTTGTTTCTGAGGAGGGGTGCAGTGTACCAACCATCACCTTGAATGGCACCACTCCATTCAAAAATCAAAATGGGCGGTACGGTGGCACAGTGGTTAGCACTGCTGCCTCACAGCGCCAGGGACCTGGGTTCAGTTCTGGCCTCGGGTCACTGTCTGTGTGGAGTTTGCACATTCCCTCCCCCGTGTCTGCGTGGGTTTCCTCTGGGTGCTCCGGTTTCCTCCCACAGTCCAAAGATGATTGGCCATGCTAAATTAACCCTAGTGCCAGGGGGATTAGCTAGTGTAAATACGTGGGGTTATGGCAATAGGGCCTGGGTGGGATTGCGGTCGGTGCAGACTCGATGGGCTCAATGGCCTTCTTCTGCACTGTAGGATTCTGTGAAAATCAAAATTAAATTGGCATCTTTGGTGCCAACCTGCTTTCTTCCTTGCAAAGGTCATTGGTGCCAGCTACACACAGCTTTTCCAGCTTCCGATGTTTCCTGTATTATTCCCCCTCCCCCCACCTCACCGACAGTATCATCTATAATACCTCCCAGGCTAGGCGGCCGACCCCGGTCCAGTCAGTAGCACTTTTGCCTTGGAATCAGAAGGTTGTGGGTTCAGGTCCCAGTAAGACAGTTAAACAAAATGGCCATGATCTTACCATTGTGCCTCGCTGACCGATGGGTGGGGTGATCTGGTAAGATCGCGAGAGAGAGCCGAGAAATCATGTTCGTGGCAGATTTCTCACCTTTTACCAACACCGGATATCCAGTGAGAAGGGCCTAAAAAGGGCATGAGGCTGATTGTAATATTTAAGCTCTATTTAAAATAGAATTTAAATATTATAACTGAAACCAGAATGCAATCTTCTTGGCTCATTTGCCTCTGTGGCTCACGGTGAAGATTCTCTCTGGCAAAGGTCACGTATGGTCCCCATTAACGAGGACCAGAACTGATGGCTGCACCAGTAGGACCAGAGGCCATTGAAGCCCCCCCCAAGGAGGTCAAGGGCATGGATGGGTGCCCCTTGGGCAGTGTCAGCCTGGTACCCTGGCACTGCCCATGGGGTATCTTGGCACTGCTCACTGGGCACCCCGGCAGTGTCCATCAAGCGGGGCCTGAAGGGGTGTGCCCAAATTGGGCGGGCCAGACAGGGCAACCGCTGGCACTCTGCAGCAGCGATTGGGTGGGGGGGAAATCATTGCCGCTCTACAACGGTAATTGGGGTTGGGGGAGAACCACATCCACTCAGAAACTGGTGATCAGCCGGTGCACGCGCGGGCATGGATGGGGGGTTTTGGCTGTGAAGACCCGTGAAAGCAGGGGGGGTGGAATTGGTCTGTGTGGGTATAAGAGGATCAGGAGTCCCATGCGGACGGGTGGGGTGGGGGCGATCAGTCCGGGCAGTGGGAGGGGTGATCAGCCGCAGACCCCACAACAGTGGAGGGGGGTACAGTTTTGACCATGAAGGCCAGCTATAGCTGGGGGAGGTGGTCACTGATAGATCTCTGCGTACACAGATTAAAAGAGATCTGCAAGTGCGCAACGGTGCTCTCTGCTGCTCTCTACTGGGGCTTCTGGGCAAGCTAGCCCCTGCCCCCTCCCCCTACTGGCGAGAAACAAGTTTGGTGTTAGGTAAGATTTGATTTTTATCTTGCCTGAAAAAAATTCCCGGCTTGGGTCACTGTCTGTGTGGAGTTTGCACGTTCTCCCCGTGCCTGCGCGGGTTTCCTCCGGGTGCTCCGGTTTCCTCCCACATTCTGAAAGACATGCTGGTTAGTTGCATTGACCCAAACAGGCGCTGGAGTGTGACGACTAGGGAAATTTCACAGTAACGTCATTGCAGTGTTAATGTAAGCCTTAGCTGTGACTAATAAATAAACTTTAACTTTTTCAACTTTAACAATATACGTTTGTCAATCAATATCACAAAGTGCATGACCTAGTCATCAGGCAAAAAAGGTGAGGTTTTAAATAATTGTTATGTTTTTGAACCGTCTTTCCTTTAGGACGAATGCATTCCCCCTTCCTGCCTTTGCCCTGTAAGATGCTCAGGCCTGTTTTTTGATCCCTCCATGGACGCTTTTTGCCCTGCTGGATGTTTGCAGAACGCTTCTGCTTCGATATTAGATTTCCAGCTTCCACGGATCACTTTTGGCTTCCTATTGTTCCGAAAAAAGAAAGAGAGATTTTCATCCCATCGATCTGATCCAGATTCGAAACCTAGCTGTGAGTGATGGAAGAACAGAATGCTAATCTGTCAGAGTGCACATGCTTTGCATACCAACATCAAACACTCTGAAATCAGAACCCCATTTGTACCTGCATGCAAAAATAAATATTTAGACTTTCAAATGCAGGCCATGGTAGGTTTGACACACAATAATGTAGCAGGTAAATGACACACCAATAATTCCCACTTCGCGCAATCACTTCGCTTGTCTAGTGTAGTTAAGGGATTAAAAACCATGGTTTGCGCTATTCAGAGAGTACTGCAGAAAGCTCAACCTTGCAAATGCATTGAGAGTTACTTTGACAAATGGGATAGAGATATCTGGATGAAATTTCTAGTTGAGAGAGCAGAGAAAAGGCCTGACGGCATGGAATATGCAGCACACAAACAGACTATTCAGTTCAAATGGTCACCGCTGGTTCTTATGCGCCACATGAACCTCATCTCACCCGATTTCATCTGACTCTTATCAGCTTAACCTTCCATCCTTATCTAGCTTCCTCTTAAATGCGTCTGTGCTATTTGCCTTATCTACTCCTTGTGGTAGCGAATTCCACATTCTAACCACTTTATGGGTTCAGAGGTTTCCCCAGAATTTCCCATTGTTTATTTATTATTGTTGCAAGTACGTTTACATTAACACTGCAATGAAATTACTGTGAAAATCCTCTAGTCGCCACACTCCGGCGCCTGTTTGGGTGCACTGAGGGAGAATTTAGCATGGCCAATGCACCCTAACCAGCACGTCTTTCGGAGGAAACCAGAGCACCCGAAGGAAACCCACGGAGACACGGGGAGAATGCGCAAACTCAGCGCAGAGTCGCTGAGCAGAAACTGATAGCCAAGTTCCGCACACATGAGGACGGCCTAAACCGGGATGTTGGATTTATGTCACATTATCAGTAACCCCCACAGCTTGCCTCCTGGACTTGCAGAATTTCACTAGCTGTTCTGTCTGGAGACAATACACATCTCTTTAACCTGTGTTGAATGCTCCCTCCACCCACATTGTCTGTACATTTGATGCGCGACAATCGAGCACGAGACACAAGGCTTCAGTAATTGAAGGCTTTTATTGTCTAACAATGGAACTATTTAAACACGAGTACACCATTCCAGACTGGAGGGGTCCCGCCCGAGCAGAGGGTCTTATACCTCTCCCAGGAGGCGGGGCCCGACTGGGATGTGCCACAACAGCAACCACCACAGGTATATTAATCCCACAGTGTAAACACCCTAGCCCAACAGCAACATTAGAATAATCCCACAGTGGTAACCAACGATGGTTCACCACAACATTTAAGACCTGGCTGGCTGTAGAGACTTGCATTCTAATCAGTATTCTGTAATTTGATTTCTGTGTCTGTTTGCACTGTTTGAGAACAGGTAACCACTCCATCTGACGAAGGAGCTGTGCTCAGAAAGCTTATGGTATTTGCTACCAAATAAACCTGTTGGACTTTAACCTGGTGTTGTGAGACTTCTTACTGTGCAAACTCCACACAGACAGTGACCCAAGCCGGGAATTGAACCCGGGTCCCTGGTGCTGTGAAGCAGCAGTGCTAACCACTGTGCTACCATGCCGCCGGCACGGTATGAAAGCTCTTGCTTTCATAGAATCCCTACAGTGCAGAAGGGGGCGATTCGGCCCATTGAGTCTGCACCAACCACAATCCACCCAACCGCATCCCCATAATTCCACGTATTTATCCTGCTAATCCCCTGACACCAAGGGAGAATTTAGCATGGCCAATCCACCTAACCTGCACATCTTTGGAGTGTGGGGGGAAACCGGAGCACCCGGAGGAAACCCATGCAGACACGGGGAGAACGTGCAAACTCCACACAGACAGTGACCCTAGCCGGGAATCGAACCCTGGTCCCGGGCACTGTGAAGCAGCAGTGCTAACCACTGTGCCACCGTGCTGCACAACCCAACTTTGTCATGTTTGCCTCTGGAAGTTTACATATCCCCAAAGGGACCAATCTGTTAGAGAGTGCCTCCTCTAAATGGTATGTTCTTTTACAGATAATGCTTATTCCATAGGATCCACTGTCTGGTTTCGATTGTCCCAGGAAGTGGGACAGCAATTTTCCAAGATATGTTTTCATACAGTAACACTGAGTATTACCTCTTGAAGTTTGGCTTCACCCAGGAGATTGCATTTGCAATCCAGCCTGTGGACAAGGATGGGAGGCTGAGGGGTGCGGAGTAGGGGAGAGTGGTACGGTGGCACAGTGATTAGCACCACTGCCTCACCGTGCCAGGGACCCAGGTTCATTTCTGCCCTTGGCTGACTGTGTGGAGTCTACACATTCCCCCTCATGCCTGCGTGGGTTTCCTCCGGGTGCTCCTGTTTCCCCCTACAGTCCAAAGATGTGCAGGTTAGATGGATTGGCCATGCTAAATTGCCCCGTGTTGTCCCAAGATGTGCAGGTTAGATGGATGAGCCAAGGTAAAAATGCGCAGAGTTACGGGGATAGGGTGGGTGTGGACCTGGGTAAGATTCCCTTAGAATCATAACATAGAATCTCTACAGTGCAGAATGAGGCCATTCAGCCCATCAAGCCTGCTCTGAGAACAATCCCACCCAGGCCCAATCCCCATAACTCCACGTATTTACCCTGTTATCCCCCCTGACACTAAGGGGCAATTCAGCGTGGCCAATCCACCTAACCCGCACATCTTTGGAGTGTGGGAGGAGACTCTTGCAGAGAGTCAGTGCAGACCCGATGGGCCGAATGGCCTCTTCTGCACTGTTGGGATCTTATGGATTCTGAGTAGCTCGGCAAGTGAGTCCAGTTATCATTGGTGTGGGAGAGCTTGTTGGATTAATCAGTTCTTATTCATCATATCCCGATGTTTGTTGTGCAAATGGATTAATTTGGATTTACACTGAAGAGATACCGCAATCCGAATTCAGACAGGCAGCCTGGGCAAGGCCAGATTAATCCGATTAAAAACAAAGCCTGGCCTATCACTTTAAAGCATCCTGGTGTAAAAATAAAATATATCTCAGGATGTGAATTTGCTTCCATGTCCCAAACTTTATTTGTCTTTGTGGTGATAATCGATGACTGCCTAAACAAAGGTGATCTCGAACTAAAACCGTGGCAACAATGGCAAAAGTCAGGCTTCTTTTGAAGCTTAGAAAAAATAAATTGCCAGCTGGCAGCCAAATGAGGGTGGAAAAGATGTTTGTCTTTTGGGTCATTTAGCTTACACTTTGGTTGTCCGGCAATCTAATAGAGGAAATAGCCCAGATATTAAGGATCCCGCACACCCCGGACATTCTCTCTTCCACCTTCTTCCGTCGGGGAAAAGATACAAAAGTCTGAGGTCATGTACCAACCGACTCAGGTACAGCTTCTTCCTTGCTGCTGTCAGACTTTTGAATGGACCTACCTCACATTAAGTTGATCTTTCTCTACACTCTAGCTGTGACTGTAACACTACATTCTGCACTCTCTCCTTTCCTTCTCTGTGAACAGTATGCTTTGTCTGTATAGCGCGCAAGAAACAATACTTTTCACTGTATGTTAATAGACGTGGCAATAATAAATCAAATCAAATCAAATATTACTATTGGCGGCACTCGGGCCTAAAAACTTGCTGACAAATTTATTTATTTCATTAGTGTCACAAGTAGGCTTACATTAACACTGCAATGAAGTTACTATGAAATTCCCCGAGCCGCCACACTCCGGCACCTGTTCGGGTACACTGAGGGAGACTTGAGCGTGTCCAACCCACCTAACCAACACATCTTTCGGACTGTGGGAGGAAACCGGAGCATCCGGAGGAAACCCACGCAGACACGGGAGGAATGTGCACACTCTGCACAGACAGTGACCCAAGCCGGGAATCGAACCTGGGCCCCGGGCACTGTAGGGTAGCAGTGCTAACCACTGTGCCACTGTGCTGCTCCGAAGTTTGTGTGACACTGAATCACTTGTGATTTTCACAAAGTGACCTACCTGTCTATATTTGACACAGAATAATGGCCGAACGACTCATGTAACAATTAAGGTTCAGCAAAATCAAGAAGGCAAATGGGATGTTGGCCTATATTGCGAGGGGGATAGAATATAAAAGCAGGGATGTCTTGATGCACCTGTACAGGGCATTGGTGAGGCCGCAGCTGGAATACTGTGTGCAGTATTGGTCCCCTTATATGAGGAAGGATATATTGGCATTGGAGGGAGTGCAGAGAAGGTTCACCAGGTTGATACCGGAGATGAGGGGTTTGGATTATGAGGAGAGGCTGAGGAGATTGGGTTTGTACTCGTTGGAGTTTAGAAGGATGAGGGGGGATCTTATGGAGACTTATAAGATAATGCGGGGGCTGGATAGGGTGGAGGCGGAGAGATTCTTTCCACTTAGTAAGGAAGTTAAAACTAGAAGACACAGCCTCAAAATAAAGGGGGGTCGGTTTAAGACAGAGTTGAGGAGGAACTTCTTCTCCCAGAGGGTGGTGAATCTCTGGAATTCTCTGCCCACTGAGGTGGTGGAGGCTACCTCGCTGAATATGTTTAAAGCGCGGATGGATGGATTCCTGAGCGGTAAGGGAATTAAGGGTTATGGGGATCAGGCGGGTAAGTGGTACTGATCCACGTCAGATCAGCCATGATCTTATTGAATGGCGGGGCAGGCTCGAGGGGCTAGATGGCCTACTCCTGCTCCTATTTCTTATGTTCTTATGTTCTTAAAAGAAGATGAGAGTTGATTTTAAAGTTGAGCAGGATTTTTCAGACCCCCTGCAGCGTGTTTTGTGGCCACGGAGGCTGTCCCTTATTGGCCTGTGGCGGGTCCTCCCAGTCCTGGCGCTGTCAATGGTATTTCCTGTTGTTTGTGCCCTTCGCTGCCAGGGAACTCGTGGCAGGGGGTCACCGTCAGCAGGACCAGGAGACACCCCCAGGGTATTGGCCGGAAAGTCCCACCCTCTGTGGTCAGAGATCTTGGCTGGAGTTCTCCAACCTCGTCTGCAGCTGGGATTCACCAATCCCGCTGCAGTGAATGGAGTTTTGGCTGAGTGCCAAATTCTCCCTTCCCACTGTCAGCGATGGCGGGGCGGACAAGATCGGAGAATCCCCACCCGTATCTTCTATCAACCTAAGACCCCTGTGTAAAGTTATGAAACAGGAAGAGCAATGATGAGAATTGAAGATTTCTGAGGTAACATTGTGGTTATTTTAGTGGATAAGTCGTCTATAAGTCTTGGCCAATGACCAGGGCACAAGAATTCAAATCCCCACAGTAGGTGGAGAATTTCCTTGCACGCAACTGTCCCACCTCAAGCCTGTCCAAAGTTCTTGAATGTGCTGATTCCTTCTAAATCCATTCATTTGTTACTTTTAAACAGCTTGGAATGTCTCCTTCTCTGCCCAAGACCGCAAGAAACTACAAAAGGTCGTGAATGAAGCCCAATCCATCAGGCAAACCAGCCTCCCATCCACTGACACTGTCTACATTTCCCGCTGCCTCAGCAAAGTGGCCAGCATAACTCCACGCATCCCGGACATTCTCTCTTCCACCTTCTTCCATCGGGAAAAAGATACAAAAGTCTGAGGTCACATTCCCAACCGACTCAAGAACAGCTTCTTCCCTGCTGCCATCAGATTTTTGAATGGACCTACCTTGCATTAAGTTGATCTTTCTCTAACCCTAGCTATGGCTGTAACCCTACATTCTGCACACTCTCCTTCCCTTCTGTATGAATGGTATGCTTTGTCTGCATAGCGTGCAAGAAACAATACTTTTCGCTGGATGCTCATACATGTGACAATAATAAATCAAATCAAATCAAACTTGACTGTCCAAATGCAGTCTTGGCTGGTCTCTCGCATTCTACCCTTTGTGAGGGATCCTGTGTATGCTTCGATTTGTTTGTTTCCGTCTATGCAAAGACTTCATTTTAAGATATTTCTGCCGATGCAATTACATTTAAATGCTAGAATGTCGGAGGTTAGCTAACACTTGACTATATTTTAAAACCCAGAAGGCATGCTGGATTAGCTGAAAATTGACCGCATTCCTGAAAAGTACACAGCAAACAAAACAAGTTTGATAACAACCGCTGCAAAACCTGTTTTCTCCAGATGGACATGATGTGGAGATGCCGGCACTGGACTGGGGTAAACACAGTAAGAAGCCTCACAACACCAGGTTAAAGTCCAACAGGTTTATTTGATAGCAAAAGACACTAGCTTTCGGAGCGCTGCCCCTTTGTCAGGTAAGTCGGAGTGCTATTCATACACAGGGCATATAAAGACACAAACTCAATTTACAAAATAATGGTTGGAATGTGAGTCTTTACAGGTAATCAAGTCTTAAAGGTACAGACAATGTGAGTGGAGAGAGGGTTAAGCACAGGTTAAAGAGATGTGTATTGCCTCCAGACAGGACAGTTAGTGAGATTTTGCAAGCCCAGGCAAGTCATGGGGGTTACAGATAGTGTGACATGAACCCAAGATCCTGGTTGAGGCCGTCCTTATGTGTGCGGAACTTGGCTATTAGTCTCTGCTCAGCGACTCTGCGTTGTCGTGTGTCGTGAAGGCCGCCTTGGAGAACGCTTACCTGAAGATCAGAGGCCGAATGCCCGTGACTGCTGAAGTGTTCCCCAACAGGAAGAGAACACTCTTGCCTGGTGATTGTCGAGCGGTGTTCATTCATCCGTTGTCATAGCGTCTGCATGGTCTCCCCTATGTACCATGCCTCGGGACATCCTTTCCTGCAGCGTATCAGGTCAACAACGTTGGCCAAGTTGCAAGAGTATGTACCGTGCACCTGGTGGATGGTGTTCTCATGTGAGATGCAGCTCCAGACCCTCAGCAATGTGAATGATTCTTAACTATCCCCTGAAATGGGTTGACAAGACATTCATTTGTATTCAGGAAGATGGCTCCTTCGGTCGGACAATTAGGGAAGGGTCATAAATATTGGCCTGGTTGATGACAGTCTCACTGCCTGAATGAATGAATAAACTGAGCCATAACTAAACATTTTGGATTTGATTTGATTAATAATTGTCACATGTTGATTTGATTTGATTTCTTATTATCACATGCATTTGTATACAGTGAAAGTATTGTTTCTTGTGCACTATACAGACAAAGCATACCATTCATAGAGAAAGAAAGGAGAGGGTGCAGAATGTAGTGTTACAGTCATAGCTAGGGTGCAGAGAAAGATCAACTTAATATAGGTAGTCTATTCAAAAGTCTGATGGCAGCAGGGAAGAAGCTGTTCTTGAGTCAAGTCACATGAAGGCCAGACCAGGAAAGGACAGCAGATTTCCTTCCCTGAAGGACATTCGTGAACTAGATGGGTTTTTCCAGCAATTGACAATGGTTTCATGGTCATCAGTAGATTCTTAATTCCAGATTCTTTTTATTGAATTCAAATTCCACCATCAGCCGTGGCAGGGTTCGAACCCGGGTCCCCAGGACATTAGCTAAATTTCTGGATTAATAGTCGAGCGATAATTTTCACAGTAACTTCAGAAAGATCAACTTAGTGCGAGGTAGGTCCATTCAAAAGTCTGATGGCGGCAGGGAAGAAGCTGTTCTTGAGTCGGTTGGTACGTGACCTCAGATTTTGTATCTTTTTTCCGATGGAAGAAGGTGGAAGAGAGAATGTTTGGGGTTTGTGGGGTCCTTAATTATACTGGCTGCTTTTCCGAGGCAGTAAGAAGTGTAGACAGAGTCAATGGATGGGAGGCTGGTTTGCGTGGTGGATTGGGCTACATTCACGATCCTTTGTAGTTTCTTGCAGTCTTGGGCAGAGCAGGAGCCACACCAAGCTGTGATACAAACAGAAAGAATGCTTTCTATGGTGCATCTGTAAAAGTTGGTTAGAGTTGTAGTGGACATGCCAAATTTCTTTCGCCTCCTGAGAAAGTAGAGGCATTAGTGGGCTTTCTTAACTATAGCGTCAGCGTGGAGGTGCCAGGACAGGTTGTTGATTATCTGGATGCCTAGAAATCTGAAGCTCTCAATCATTTCCACTTCATCCCCGTTGATGTACCACTAAACATAATGCGAATGATTGAGGATGATTGTGATTGTTAAGCTGCTTGTTAAGACAAGGGATACGTAACAAATCTCAGTTGGGAACTCTCGCTAGCATCAAAGAGAGTGGACATGAACATCAAGATATGCATTCATTCGCAAATCCTGAGTGTTTTTGCAAGTGGGTTTTCTACAAGCGGGTCTGCGTATACCATTCTGAATGTCGCCTTATGATGAATGCTTGAAAGCAATAGTGATTGGAATTAATTGTTAGACATATTACCATCCCCAGTGTTCACAAATCTGTCGTTTAAACTCAGCCTTTGAAATAATAGCCAGCTGCACCTCAAAAGAATATGCAAAGTGTAGGATGTAGGCATCACTGGCTGGGCCAGCATTTGTTGCCAATCCCTAACTACCCTTGAACTGAATGACTTGCTAGGGCCATTTCAGAGGGAAGTTACGACGCAAGCACATTGCTGTGGGTCTGGAGTCACATGTATGCCCAACCAGTTAATGATGGCAGATTTCCTTCCCTGAAGGGCATTAGTGAACCAGATGGGTTCTTGCATTGGTATCACCAATAGTAATTTCTGGGTTCAGATCCCATACAGTCCATTGTGCTTGAGAGGTGACCCCTGAGGTCTGACTGTGGGGACCTCAACAGGAGACAGGCTTGCATTCCAAACCTGGGTGAGGCAGGAGGAGACTTGCGATTCCTATGCAGGCCTCATTGTAATGATGGAGTAATAGATAGAGCCATAGAAGTTTACAGCATGGAAACAGGCCCTTCAGCCCAACTTGTCCCTGCCGCCCTTTTTTTTTAACCACTAAGCTAGTCCAAATTGCCTGCGTTTGGCCCATATCCCGCTATACCCATCTTACTCATTTAACTGTCTAAATGCTTTTCAAAAGACAAAATTATACCCGCCTCTACAACTACTTCTGGCAGCTTGTTCCAGACGCTCACCACCCTCTGAGTGAGACAGTTGCCCCTTTGGACCCTTTTGTGTCTCTCCCCTCTCAACTTGAACCTATGCCCTCTGGTTCTACCTTTGGGAAAAGATGTTGACTATCTAGCTGATCTATGTCCCCCATTATTTTATAGACTCTATAAGATCACCCCGAAGTCTCTCCTACGCTCCAGGGAAAAAAGTCCCAGTCTATCCAGCCTCTCCTTATAACTCAAACCATAGAGGCAAGTCTGCCTCCCAAACTGGTTGGAAGTCTGTACCTAGTGAGCAGACAGGAGAGGTGGAAAACCACAGTCTAGGAATTCACCGATATGTGCTCCGGAACTGAGGTAAGTGGTGAAGGGTGGGAAAGGTCAGGAGTTCATTAAAGTCATGGGCTGAGGCATGGTTAAGCCTGAAGCATGAGGCTTCCTTACGGAGCCTGGAGGAAAACCCCTGTTCCACAAGGCCCATAGGAAAGTTATTTTTAAAAAAGAAACAAAACTTCCTCGGTGTCACCCGGAACCGATCCTTATTTTCTTTGGATAAAAGCAAATTACTGTGAATGCTGGAATTTGAAACCAAAAGAGAAAATTTTGGATAATCTCAGCAGGTCTGGCAGCATCTTTGTCAATTTTAAGCTTTGGACTTGAAACGTCTGCTCTTTTCTCCCCTTACAGATGCTGCCAGATGTGCTGAAATCTTCCAGCATTTTCTCTTCTATTTTCTTTGGAGATGGGCAAGATTTGTTGGGTAGAGAGGAGTGGGTGGTGGGGGAGCTAATGGGTTAAAATCGGGCCTTTGATCGGTTGATGTAGAGTGCTGAGCTTGTTGCTATTTTGCCCTGGTGATTTGAATAGAATGATTGCTTGGTTCAAAGCCAATGCCTGGCAGCTTGAAGATGAAAGTGCATCCTTTTCCCTCAGTGGAATAGTGATGAGGTATGTCTGTTTGCCACTATGTGGCGAGGAGCATTGGCTGCTACGATTGTCTCATTAATGAATTAAAATCATTGGACCTTCACAGTTGATCTTGAAGCCAAGCTCCTGATTATTTTCCATAGAAGGCTGCCCAATGCGGCATCGAGAAGGTGCCTGCCAATGAACACTCCTTGCCAAGGCTGCTTTGGCAGAATTTCCCATGCATGTGACCTCTACCACCTAAAAGGACAAAGACAGCAGGTGCTTGAGAGCAATCCACCTCCACGTTCCTCATGGCGAATCTTTGGAATTCCCTGTCACGGAAAGCCACGGATGTTCCGTCATTGAGCATATTTAAGACAGTTTTCGATTGATTTTTGTTTTGAGATGAAGGGAGTTTAGAGCTATGGGAATAGAGTGAGAATGCGTGAGGAGTTAATGTACAGGATTAGCCTCGATTTTGTTGAATGGCAGAGCGGGCTCGAGGGATCACAAGACCTGACGCCATCTGCTATTTCTTATGTTCTTGTGATCTCATCTAGTCACACATTATCTTGTCGCTTGTTCCTTCATCATTGCTGGGTCAGAATTCTAAACCATGCCAAGGCACCGTGGAAGTGTCTTTACACAGTAAGAAGTCTCACAACACCAGGTTAAAGTCCAATAGGTTTATTTGGTAGCAAAAGCCACTAGCTTTCGGAGCGCTGCTCCTTCGTCAGGTAAGTGGGAGTTCTGTTCACAAACAGGGCATATAAAGACACAAACTCAATTTACAAAATAATGGTTGGAATGTGAGTCTTTACAGGTAATCAAGTCTTAAAGGTACAGACAATGTGAGTGGAGAGAGGGTTAAACACAGGTTAAAGAGATGTGTATTGTCTCCAGACAGGACAGTTAGTGAGATTTTGCAAGCCCAGGCAAGTCATGGGGGTTACAGATAGTGTGACATGAATCCAAGATCCCGGTTGAGGCCGTCCTCATGTGTGCGGAACTTGGCTATCAGTCTCTGCTCAGCGACGCTGCGCTGTCGTGTGTCATGAAGGCTGCCTTGGAGAATGCTTACCCGAAGATCAGAGGCTGAATGCCTGTGACTGTGACATTATTTTGTAAATTGAGTTTGTGTTTTTATATGCCCTGTTTGTGAACTGAAATCCCACTCACCTGATGAAGGAGCAGCACTCCAAAAGCTAGTGGCTTTTGCTACCAAATAAACCTGTTGGATTTTAACCTGGTGCTGTGAGACTTCTTACTGTGTTTACCCCAGTCCAACACCAGGATCTCCACATTGAAGTGTCTTTACCACATGGACTTCAGAAGTAAGCCCATCACCGACTGTAGGGTCCATTCCTTTCTTTGAATAGAGGAGGACAGCACTGGTTTGGAGTTTAAAATGGTTTTCTTTTATTGAACAGAACTTAAAGAAAGTTAAATCACTATAGAAGCGAAAGGAAAAAGCAAAGGGAACTTGGAGAGACGGGCTTTTACTGCCTGCCCCTGGACTGAGACACACTGAACTGAGCTTCAACAGGGTCTTGAAAACAAACTGCGCAAACACGCACTGAAACCAAAACATATTTCAATCCTTACCTCGTTATTGGACATGTTTTCTGCAATCTGTCTCTAACTGCCAAACACAGGTCTCACAGATGTTGCTATCAAAACTTGTTTTGCTTGCTGTGTACTC